>NW_027466336.1:0-65089 GCF_046127955.1 Nelusetta ayraudi | reverse complement strand
GTAATCCAAACTCTCTCCAAATCTCAATTGACTGCAACTCTCCTACAATAACCCCCATTTTGAATGGAGCCTGAGGGGTCTATATAAACCGTTAAAATATGAATTGCAGATATATACATATATACATATATATGTGTGTGTGTAAATATATATATATATATATATATATATATATATATATATATATATATATATATATATATATGTATATATATATATATACATATATATATATGGTCCACTTTTCTGCTGCAGCTGGCCATTTTCCTTTTACACCGTCCAAATTTACAGCTCAGGGCGCTGGGACGAATTGCAAATTGTGTGCAGATACAGGCCTACACTTCAAATAATTATGAGAAAAATCCAACGTAAAGAGAGCACTTCCATTAGGAAATAGTCAACATGAAATTTCGTCTTCTACTGACACCTGCTGCTCAAATTGAATAGTTGCAAATATTGTGAAGAAGTTGTCATCTAATTCTATTCCTAAACAATATGGCCATTCGAAGTGAAGTATTAAGACAATTAATCAGGTTTGTACTGCTTGAACACATTCATCCCGTTCCAGTGCACTAAAACCCACTTCCCTTCAGGACCGTGTCAGCGAAGCCAAAACTTCCTTGAGTGACGCTGTTTCCCAGCATGCAATGCGAGCTAGCGATTCACAATACTATTTCATCACAAACATGGATGTAAAAAATAAAAAGGGACGAAAAATGAAACTTCAGGAACACCAACCAATACAATGCAATACAAGCAGAACTGGGCCGAAGTTTTATATTATGTACACCATAATACAGCCTTCTGGTGGACAAGCCATACTATTTAATCCGTGTCCTCCTATGGCACTTCCGTGGGAGGAAGCTCGTCGTAGAGGTCACGTGCTGGATGCTCGTCACTCCACCAATCGTTGCGGTTGAGTTCGCAAGTGAACAGTCTTAACAGAAGCTTGCTGCTGGAAATAATGCGCTACAAGTGGATGTGATGCTCACTGAACCCAATTCAGACGACTCTCCCTCTGCTTTTCTTGTTTTGTATGAGCATTTAAAAAAAAACAACAACATAATAATAATATGAATTTTGACCATGTATGTTTTGGAGTTCATTGAAAGAGGTTAATAAAAAAATAAAAATTATATATATATAGTGTGTGTAACTTTAACTAACTTATCTATTTCTATCCATCTATCAAACTTACTATCTAGGGATCTTGATATTGTGTTGGCAGATGCATTATCACGTGTACATGTGGACTAGCTGCGAAATTCTTATTTCGGGGGAACTGAGGGTTTTCTTGTTTAGTTTTGTTTATCGGTATGTTAATAGGGTTTGGTTCTTAAGGGAGGGGGTGTTATGACCCACGGGTGGGTCTAGGTGCCTCTATGTTTCTGTGTGTGTGTGTGTGTGTGAGAGTGGATGACGCCTTGCAGGTGCGGTCCTGGATGTTGGCTGCTGATTGGACGCGCCATGGCTGAGAAGGAGGAGCAGTCGAGCCAGCCTGACGGTCATCCCTCCTCCGCTCCCAAGTCTGCAGTTAGTCACTTCTGAAATGGTGTTAGAGCACGCAGCCGTAGGGGTGGGCTGCCATTTTCTTTGTCCCCTCTTTTCTCCTGTTTATTAAGTATGTAGGGAGGTTAGCCTTTCTGTATTTGGCTTCTCTTTCTTTCTTTAGTTAGTTCTTAAGGCGAGGTAGTTGGAGTTTGGTTTATTATTTTGGCCTGGGCCCACCCTGAAGCCTTTGCTGCCCACCGGTTAAGTTGTTTTGTTTATTTCATTTACTGATTCATAAATGTTTTTGTTGAAAACCGCCAACTGCCGTGAGAAATGAATGAGGCTTGGGAGTGGGGGAAGGTGTCCCACACGTTGCGTCTCGGTCCCCCGAGACGGGACGTAACACTGAGTTTTCACCGTGACAGCAGGTTGAGCTCCTTCCGTTTTACAAGTGACGTCGTCACGTTAGGCTGTTCCATCCCTGCTAAATTCTTTAAAGAACTACCGTTAGTAAACTTTTAAATTATAATACACTCTACACTAATTGTAATTTCCTGCCCGTGGTTCTATATTGCAACAGTTGACGGCTCATATCAGCAGATAAGCAGCAACAATCTGGGCATTGCGGGTGATTCATAAATATGTCATTTCTTATTAATTAACCCATAAGTGTTGTACACCAGTGTGACACCAAATGCTTGTTGCTGACAGCAGTGAAGAAATGACACTCTAGTGGTTCTGCACATTAGTATAAATAGAGTGATTCTCTATCATTACATGACAGGACGGCGGCACTCTGACAGATTCCATGAACCTGGACACTGATGATCCAGACTCCGGTCCAGATGAGCCAACAGGCCACAGTGGAAACGGGTCAGAGCATGGACTGGCTGCTGAAAGGATCCAGGTAGGTGGCGCTGTCATCCCAAGGTGTGTGGTGTGGAGGATCAGGGCCAAAGTTCCAGATGCTCACAGATGTGACTGTGGATTCAGGAGGAGTGTTTGAAGGCTGGACTCCCAACAGTGATTGGCTGCTGAGGACCTCTCAATCACAATCAGGTTTTTTAGTGGCTGTGAGATTGAAAGTGAGATTGCATTGTCCAGGTAGGAGGACAGCAGTCATCCATGTTTCACCTCCAGTCAACACGCAGTGGTTCACATGAAGGTCCAAGAGGCCTACAGACCTACACTGAGTCTGGACGTGGCAGTACAGTTGGATCATTGTCTTTGTTGTGTTGTTTGGTCATTGTGATCCAATGTAATGTGAGAGAAGGACGAGTGCAGTTATATTGGAGTGAGTTATTTAGAGTGTAATAGAAGTTATAATGCAGAGTCTGTTTTTATGAAATGTTCTATCACCTGGCATCCATCCATCCATCCATCCATCCATGCATCCATCCATCCATCCATCTTCTACTGCCGTATCCGGAGTCAGGTCTCGGGGGCAGCAGCCTCAGCAGAGACCCCCAGACTTCCCTGGACCCAGTCACCTCCTCCAGCTCCTCCAGTGGGACCCCAAGGCTTCCCAGTCCAGGCCAGAGACCTGGTCCCTCCAGCAGGGTCTCCTCCTGGTGGTACATGCCTGGAACACCTCCCCAGGGAGGCGTCCCAAACAAGACCCCGAGATGCTGGAACTTCTCCCCCTGAGGCAGGGCCTCCCCACCGACCCAGAGAGGGCAAACCACCTCATATCATTATCACTCTCCTCACCCAATCAATCTTTTACTCTATCCAATCTTTTACTCTATCCACTCTGTCCAAGCTCTCATTATGCTTTGTACAGTATGCTCGATATGCATGATACTGCCGCAGTCTCTGTGTCCCCGGCAGGTGATGACCACTGCGCCAGGAGTTGGATTGTGCTGTCCTGGGGGTCTTGCTGTCATCGCTTCATCCTACCACCATGCTTAAGACCTGGACTAGTCCTATCGGCAGATTGTCCATCGAGCTAGGCTCTTGCCTTCCAAAGCATGGACACTTACACTCCACATGGACAGCAGCCTTGAATTATTTCCTATTCTTTGTGTTTATATCCGTTTTGCCTGGTTGGTGTATCTGTTTTTCACTCTGTCCTGTCTGCCACCCTGGCTCACTCTGCTCCTTTCTCTCTTTCTCTGTCTCTCCTCTATCTTTCTACTTCACCCCAACTACTCATAGGCAGATGATGGCCCTCTGGAGTCTGGTTCTGGCCTAGGTTTCTTCCCACAGGGGAGTTTTTCCCAGCCACTGTTGCATCTTGCTTGCTCCGGGGGCCCGGTTGGTTCTCTCTGATTGTATAAAGCGCTTTGAGACGCCTTTGGTTGTGATTTAGCGCTGTACAAATAAAAGTTTATTATTATTATTATTATTATATCCAGCATTGATTTATCTGTTGGTGATTAATTATAATGTATCATTTATTTTATTTAAATTATATTTGAACTGAATTGTATTTGTTTGTAAAAGTGAGATTTATTTTCATTGATTCATGTGGTTTATGTTGAGACCTAGTGGAGAAGTGGGTATGGCCTACAGAAGGTTTGAGTACACAAGTTATTCAGATATGGAGAATCCCCATGGCAGGACTTCAGGAGATATATAATCAAAGTGTTAAAGCAGCAGAAATGAAACGTCAGTTGAGGTCAAGGTTACACAGGTCAGAGGTTGTGATGGCTTTTATTGTCAGAATATTGAATCATTGAAATATAATGTTTGAGCTAGTAACAAAGTTAGGATGATATAACATAATCACATAAAATAAATGATCTGGTTTCCTTCTGATTCATTGACGTCCTTCTGAAATCTCCACACAAACATCTGGCAAGCATCAAAACCATGAATTATTTTGAGGGAAACTTCTTTTGTCTTACTTATGATTCAATAATGATTTGAGTTCCCATCACAGGTGTTGTGAATCACTTTATCTTTTCCACATGATTTCCTTATTTAAGATCATGAAGCAGAAATAAAGTCTCTTGAAAAGTATTTTTCACCTCCAAAATGAAGATGTTATAGAAGTCTGAAGTGAGAGCAGAGCAGTGTGTTGTTGATGTGTGGAACCTTCATGCTGAGATGTTCCAGCCGTGGATGATGAGAGCAGCAGTGGTTGTGTTGCTGCTGCCTTCACTGAGCAGCTGCTCCAAGTCCTGCTTCTTCCACTGAGGATTCAGCTCCACCAGTGGCTTCTGGGACGTCTCTCCCAGTAACCACAGCAGCTTGTAGGGAGAAGCAGTCCGCCAGCCACCAGGCTCCACTGGGGTCAAAGGTCGTGACAGGCCCACACAGTGTTGGTGCGTGCAGCTTGCTGTTTGGCTCCACTGGTTGTAGTTCTGTCAGCCACCAGTAGATGGAGCTCTCCTCTTCACTCTCCTCATCCTCACCACCACCTGCAAAGATAAGAAGAGACAGCAGGAGTCAGGACTCACGGTCCTTGAACGCATCATCACAGAGACGTTGACTGTTGATGGAGATGATGGAGTGACTGGTGAGAAGAAGCAGACTCTCAGTCACATGTCAAGTGTGGAACATCAGAAGGTCATGTGACCATGGAGTGTTGGACTGATACTGAGGCCTGATGAAGATGAACTGATCAATAATTGAGTGGTGAACTGAGAGAAGAAGCAGTTTGGCAGCAGATGTTGGATGAATGAGGAGCAGCTGGACGTCACCATCCTCCTCTCACACTGTGACTGGGAACACTGGACCTCTGCTGTGGGATCAACTGGCTTCGGTGCTGGAACCATCATCCACTGGTTCCAAACCAGTACTAACCTCACACTCTCCAGTTGATGGTCACTGCTGTAGACAAGATCCATCAGTGGCTTCACTGATGACTCCTTCAGGGGGTTCATATTCAGGTCCAGCTCTCTGAGGTGGGAGGGGTTGGACTTCAGAGCTGAGAGCAGCCAATCACAGCTGAGCTCTGACAAACTGCAGTCAATCAACCTGAATAGAGAATAAATGATGGAGAGTTTATAATGATGGAGCGTTTTTCCAGGGTGTCATCACTCTGAAAATCAAAGTGAAACGTCGACTTCAGAATCTGACACTACAGAAAATGTCACCTTGAAATTAAATCCTCAGTCCAAAACGAATGTGTGTTGAAATGATGTTTGGTCACATGACCACTGATGACCTGTTTTTCCTTTTCCTTTTTCCTTTTTCCTTTTTTTTTTTTTTTACTTCAAACATGAACAGAATGAAGTTTTCATATTCTGGATGTCATTTTGAGATGAATCAACCTTCAGTTCAATGTTTATTCAACATGTGTGATGAACTGTGTTTGATGCTGAAACCATCATCCAATGGTTCCAAACCAGTACTGACCTCAGAGTTTACAGTTTACAGTCTGGACTCTGCAGAAAACCACTCAGCTCCTTCACTGATGAATCCTGCAGCTGGTTCCAACTCCGGTGCAGCTCTCTGAGGTGGGAGGGGTTGGACTTCAGAGCTGAGAGCAGCCAATCACAGCTGAGCTTTGACAACCTGCAATACTCCAACCTGAATAGAAAATAAATGATGGAGAGTTTATAATGATGGATGAGTTTTTCCAGGGTGTCATCACTCTGAAAATCAAAGTGAAATCGACTTCAGAATCTGGCACTACAGAATAAAATGGGAAAGGGAGGGCGAGCGAACGAGTGCTGCACTGTGGAGTCCATTACTGGCTCTTGATGATGTTGGTGTCTGGGCCCCCTTGCACCAAAGTAGGATTGCGTCATCCAAGATGAGTCACTAAGCCTTCAGCGTTCAACCAATCCACAACACGTGTGTCCAGGCTTCATGGGTCGCACTAAAAGCCATCCAGGATGAGAAGACACGGATCCATCAAGCCAGGTGAAAGCTATCCTGGATCAGTGCGCAATGCTCGCGGCTTCCTTCCATAGACCCCGGTTATGGAGCTGGGATTGACGGATTGGCCATCTTTGACCTCCTCAGAAGCCTCCATGAGGATTTGCGCCTGGGACGGGGATTCAGACTCTCTACCGTCCAGTGTCACAACAACAACCTCATGTTACTCTTTGATGTGTCTTCATGTTTCTATAATAATAATAATAACAATAAACTTTATTTGTATAGCACTGCTCATACACAACATGTGCAACCCACAGTGCTTAACAAAATAAAACAAAACAAAACAAAGAAAGGTAATAATGATAATAATAATAAGAAGAACAACAATCATAATAATAACAATGAGAAAAAATAAAAAGCTCCACTGCCCCTCCCCCCACCCCATACGGACCTACTCCTCCCCACCAACGCACACAGACAAACGCCCACCCCCATATTCACACAGACATTAGATAACACGGCTTGGCACTGAAGAATCTGATGAGGAAAGGCCACTATGGGGAGCCGTCCACACAAGGGGGCACCATGGCCTGCAGCGCCCCTATGGGCAGATCAGGCGTAGCTCCCACCGTGGAGGGCCCTCCATGAGGAAACACTGGCACTAAAAGTATAAAAGGGAGAATAATCATAATGAGAAATAAACCAAATACATAAAAATAAAGTGTGAAACAGTGGCATAAAAATGGGTAACCATTATAAAAGTATAAAAATCAATTGAAGGTAATAAAAGGCATAAAAATAGTAAAACGGCATAAAATTAGTGGAGTAAGAGAGAGAAGAGTAAAAGAAGTCAGTTAAACGGCAGGTTAAAAAGGTACGTCTTGAGCCTCCCCTTAAAAATATCAACAGTCGCTGCGGCCCTGAGGCTCTCTGGCAGGCTGTTCCACCGAGTAGGGCCGTAATGGCTGAAAGCAGCCTCACCATGGGTTTTTTTTTGACTCGGGGAACAGTTAACAGGCCAGTGCCAGAAGACCTAGGATATGATGAAAGCAGGTCAGTTAGATAAGATGGGCCAAGACCGTTGAGACATTTAAAAACTAATAAGAGAACCTTAAAATCAATCCTGAAGCGGACGGGGAGCCAAAGCAGTGACTTTAAAAGCGCTGTAATGTGTTCCCTTCCTCTGGTCCTAGTCAGCACACGTGCGACTGAGTTTTGTAGTATTTGTAGACTGTAAACACTCTTTTTGGGAAGACCAGAGAGCAGGGCATTGCAATAATCTAGTCTACAAGAAATAAAAGCATGCATTAGCACCTCCGTGTTGGCCTGAGAGAGGAACGGGCGGATTCTGGCTATTTTCTTTAGATGATAAAAACCTATCTTTGTAATATTTTTTATATGTGGAACAAAGGTGAGCTCAGAATCAAAAACAACGCCCAGATTCTTTACAAATTGCGAGGGTTTAAAATCCCCACGTTTTGGTAAAAGTTCCTCTCTCCGGCCTTCAGGACCAATAACTAAAACCTCAGTTTTGTCCTGGTTAAGCTGTAGGAAATTCTCTGCCATCCATGATTTGATATCTAAAATACAGTTTAAAAGGGCATCAATTGGCGCTGTGTCATCAGGAGACACGGCAATGTACATTTGTGTATCATCAGCATAGCTGTGGAAGCTGATGCCGTGTTTCCTTACGACGTCCCCCAAGGGAAGCATGTACAGATTAAAAAGAACCGGACCTAAAATTGACCCTTGGGGGATCCCACATCTAATTTCATGCATTCTGGAGGAGCACGTATCCATACTTACAAAGAAACATCGATCTGTGAGATAAGAACGAAACCAGTTAAAAACAGGCCCACCAGGTTTCTGAGTCTATTTAATAAAATATGGTGATCTACTGTATCAAAAGCAGCGCTTTGATCCAGTAGCACCAAGACTGTCAGCTTCTGAGAGTCTGCGTTACACCTGAAATCATTGACGATCTTTAAAAGGGCTGTCTCAGTACTGTGGTTCTTTCTAAAACCAGATTGATAATTCTCTAAAATATTGTTTGTATTTAAAAAGTAATTTACTTGGTTAAAAAACAGTTTTTCTAAAATCTTACTTAAAAACGGTAAGTTGGATACAGGTCGGTAGTTATTAAAAATGTTTGGATCCAAGTTGCTCCTCTTCAAAAGGGGCCTCACCACCGCCGTTCTAGAGGCAGCAGGGAAAACACCCGTCTGAAGAGAGCAATTGACAATATATAAAATCTGCTCCTCAAAGAACCCATAAAGTGACTTTAAGAGTGACGTGGGAATTGGGTCTAAAAGGCAGGCTGTGGGCTTTACTTGGGAGAAAACTCGACCAAGTGTCCTTGCATCAACTAGAGCAAAACTCTCCAGTGTTTCCTCACATAAAAGTGGTTGTCCAGATGTTTAGAAAAATTGATTTTGATTAATTAAAATACTGGACCTAATGACATCAATTTTACTTACAAAGTGGTCTGCAAAATCCTCACAGAGGGCATCTGTTGGTGTCTGTACGTCCTGATTAAAATTTGTATTGGTTAAAAGATTGAAGGTAGAGAAAAGAAATCAAGGGTTTTTGCTATTGTTTGTGATGAGGTTGGAGAAATGGGTTATTCTTGCCTGTTTGACAGTTTTATTGTAAGATTTGAGTAGATGACGAAATGTTTCATAATGGACAGTGTTACGAGAGTTAACCACTAGATGGCAGCCAAGTTCCATGCAATATGCAGAGACATCTAGTGCGAGTTGATGACGTTGGCTTCCGGGTGTTTTACCTGATGAGCACTGTTCTAACCATAGATATATACAGAAGGCGAGATGTCTTATCCGCGCTGCTGGCCAATGGAATCGAACGTCCGCACTGGCGGCCATCTTGCCACAGTCACCTCGCTCCGCCCCTCTTACTCATAACTATGTAATCTTATTGTGCATGTTCTTTTAAATAGCCCTAAATTGCTCTATTTTCAACCGAATTTCGAGCGGTTTGGTTTGTTACAAAGGTTATAAGCATAGTTATGATACTGCATACTTATTAATGATTTATAACCATAGGCTTTCATGTGAAAATAGCAAAAACACGCACACACCCATATTTAATAAAAACATAAATGCTAAACGCTAAACTAAACAAACCAGCACTAAATCGTAACATTAATCAAACAGCTCCAACAATATCTTACAGATGAAATGTGATCCTACAAGCTTTTGTTTGTGGACAGCGACGATTGCTGCATCCATAAGCGGCACAGAAGTTCGGCATTTTTTCAGTCACCGATTTCCTGTAGAAACCATAATGCATGATGCTGTAGCAAAGCAATCCAATTGTGAATCATTTGCGAATTAAGTTAAATGATATAGAAAAAAAGCTATTCTGTCTCTCCATATGTCAAATTGCTTGTTTTATTTACACCTACCAATCCTAATCCCTTTTATCACAACAAGAAAAAAGACGGACTGTAATCTCAGGTTGTCACCGTTCGACTCTGAATCAAACAGGTGGGGGATGAGATATCAGCAGCTCTAGTTCATTGATCACCGTGTCTCTGCTGCATGAACTGATGAGACTGCGTTCATGCAGCAGCAACGTGATAGGAAACGCACCTCAGCGAATAACTACAACCGACACCACAAATATTGTATGTGAACAAAATACTAGTTTGTCCTGAAATAGCTGTTGGCTAAACTTAACTTAAGAAATGAAAATCTTAGTGGTCTCAGTCGTATTAACTTGTGCAGATAGGCTGCCATAGCACCATTGTGTTTTTTTTCTAATAGAAAGCTGCACTCTCAACATGTTCAACCATCCAGAATTATTGCTACGTTATGAACGTTTGTAAGAAAGCAAACCGTGTGCAAAGCCGTCAAGTTTTCAGCGAGATCAGAGTGTTAATGTTTGTTCAGATCACTCACGTTCCCTCACATTCACTACATCAGACCGTGACTGCCTGACTGTGGAAAGATGGCGGCCAGTGCGGACGTTGGATTCTGCGCCGTGAGACATCTAGCCTTCTGTATATATCTATGGTTATAACTAGCGGCCATACAATAAAAGTAGCGTATCTACAAAGATTGCATGACTGTATAAAAGAAAGAACGAAACATGGTGTCAGAAGCGGAAACTTAACGCCGCGGCTGAAGACAGAACAACAAGGCGCTATAAAGGCTGGACGTTTTTTCAATGGAGCTAAACTGCTAAGCTAATACCTGACGAACCATGGCTTTTTCGATTCCTGTACCAGACGCAATGGACATGAAGGGCGACGTATATAACAACTGGACATTCTTTAGAGCACAATGGGAAAACTATGAGATAACAACGGAACTGGACAAAAAAGAAGCAAAAGTAAGAGTAGCCACCCTGCTTACAGTAATGGGCAAAGAATGTCACATAATACAAAGACATCTTCACATGTCAGCGGAGGACAGAGACAATCCACAGAAGAATCTGGATGCACTACAAAAACACTTTGAACCTTCCAGAAATGTAATCTACGAGTGCTACGTATTTAACACTGCACAGCAGAGTCAACATGAGTCAACAGAGCAATATGTTGCAAACCTGAGAAAGCTAGCAGACAAATGTGAATTTGGTCCCCTGTGAGATGAATTGATCCGTGACAGATTAGTGCTTGTGACTAAAAATGCAAGTACACAAGCACTCATGTTACGTGAATCAGAACTCACACTTGCCAAAGCAATAGACATGTTTAGAGTCAGCGAACTAGCACAAATTCAAAATAAGATAATAACTGGTGTGGAACAGGAGAATGTACACTTTGCACATGACAAACGCTCAGAGATGCGCCCCTCATTTGCACCTCAGCATAATTACAAAGAGCATATGGGACATGCAAACAAAGATAAACGCCCAAATAATAACCTCTGTCGTTACTGTGGAGCAGTGCATGACAGAATGAAATGCCCTGCATTTGGCGTCATCTGCAAAGCCTGTGGAAAGAAAAACCACTTGCCACTGCAAGAGTGTGCAAACAAGCCCAGCGCAAGACACGGGTGAACTTTCTTGGAGAAGACAGAGTAGAGGAGGAAGAAGAAATGGAAGAGGTGTGGTTCCTATCAAACATAAACGCTATGGAACAGGGAAACGAGAAATGGCTTGTCAACCTCAAAGTAACACCGTACATGACTGAACCAGTATCATATGACCCTAGCCATACAATCACATGTCAATTGGACACAGGAGCCACAACCAACGCCATAAGCTTCAGAGATCTACAGCTCATCACACAAGATGGTAATCCAGACATACCAGCCAGCAAAGCCACCATTAAACTGTATGATGGGTCACAAGTGAAACTAGCTGGGTTGTGTCACCTCAAAGCTGACCATGATGGACAAACACACGACCTGAAGTTTCAAGTTATACACACGTCACAAATGCCTCTGCTTTCTGCAAAAACATGCAAAAGACTCAACTTGCTATTTCATACACCACACAGATATGTCATCTACAGCGGTCTCACACAGCACAACAGGGACAGATATGCATTTCACAACCACCACAGAGGACATCATCTCAAAATACGTGTTTGAAGGTCTTGGCTGTCTTCCTGGTGAACTACACCTCGAGGTGGACCCCGACATTAGGCCTGTGCATCAGGTGCCACGACGAATTCCCATTCCGCTCAAACACAAAGTCACTGAAGCCATACGATCCATGGAGAAGAATGGCATCATCAAAAGAGTCACAGAGCCAACACAATGGATCAGCAACATGGTTGTCATAGAAAAGCCAGGAAAGCTGCGCACCTGCATTGATCCCAGCGCACTCAATAAAGCTCTACGGCGGTCACACTACCAGATGCCAACAATAGAGGAGATACTCCCAGACATTGCAAAAGCAAAAGTATTCTCCGTGCTTGATGCCAAAGATGGCTACTGGCAAGTCAAACTTGAAGAAGAGAGCAGTTATCTGACCACCTTTTGGACCCCGCTTGGCAGATTCGGGTGGCTAAGGATGCCTTTCGGCATAAAACCAGCTGCAGAAGAATATCAACGCAGGCAACATGAGGTGTTGCAAGGCCTGACCGGTGTAAGTGTCATTGCAGATGACATTCTTCTCTACGGCTGTGGAGACACTTCAGAAGAGGCACTAACTGACCATGACAGAAACCTGACTGCCTTGCTGCAGAGGGCCAGGGAGGTCAATCTAAAGCTCAATAAAAAGAAGCTGAAACTAAAACTATCCAGTGTCCAATACATGGGACATCTTCTCACCACAGAGGGCCTTCGCCCTGACCCAGAGAAGGTGGCAGCGTTTCAACACATGCAAACACCCACTGATGTTAAATCGCTACAGAGATTCCTGGGGTTTGTAAATTATCTTGCCAAATTTCTTCCTCATCTCTCAGATGTGTGTGAGCCTCTCCAACGCCTGACAGATAAGGACGTGGAGTGGACATGGCTATCACAACATGAATCTGCCGTTGACACTGTGAAGCAATTAATCACATGCCACCCAGTACTCAAGTACTACAACCTGCAGGAAGAAGTCACACTACAGTGTGACGCCAGCGAGACAGGCCTAGGTGCAGCTCTTCTTCAGAATGGGCAACCTGTTGCATTCGCCTACTGAACAGAGATATGTGCAAAGGTGGTGTACAAGCAAGGGAAGGATCTTCATGTGGCAGATTTTCTGTCGAGGACTTAACAGCCAAACACACAGCATGCCCACATGCAAACACCTGCCACCATCTATGCCATGGGCCTCACCACCGAAGACCTACAACGAGTCGACCACCTCGTAGACACAAATATTTCAACAGCTACACTGGAGTCCATTAGAACTGCCACAATCAAAGATCCACTATGTTGTGCACTGCAGACTTACATATTGAAAGGGTGGCCCACAGCTACACAAGCAGTAGCTCCAGAACTGCGACCTTTCTACTACTCTGACTACTGGGAACTAGATGAACTTTCAGACACAACTAGTGATGTTCTCTCTGACACGGGGCTTCGAACCACGCCCCACAACTCGGTAGGGTTTTTTTCTGAAGCACTGCTCCGGAGCTTGCTTCAAATCACGTGACTGATGACGTTTGAACCACTTCACTGCTTCATTCAGACTGAATCAGCTGGCTGGTTTGGTTCAGTGGGCGAGGCTTTGAAAGACTGGCAGGTCTCAGTTGAGTTTAAAATGGATGAAACGGCGCAATGCGTTGCCTATCTGGTCGATACCTTCTGGATTGATTTGATCAGCTTTCGTATTGCTTTCGGTTTGCTTTCTTATTGCTCTGCAACGGAACCAACCAGGAAGAGATCTCAAGTCTGGGAGCATTTTGAAATTGTGCCGCCGAACAAGGTCATTTGTTACAAGCGTATTACTCAACTTATTCATACAATAACAAATAAAAGCCCTGAAAATGCTGAGTCAGCTGTGCGCCGGTTAAAATCTGAGTGTGCGGCATTGTTGCGGAATGTACCGCATGAAGAGGAGCCGCCATCTACTTCGAGAGCATAGCCAGAACCAGCTGCATCTTCCCAAGGTACAAAAATTATAGAATTTGGATCAATAGACTTTATTTGTATTTTTTCATGTACGGACTAAACTTTATCTAATGTTTCATTTTCAGCCATTGACCTGTGGAAGCTGTTGGACTGAGACGCTGAAGAAGCGAGGGCATCCAGCAATGCTACTGCTGATGCCATAGTGGAGGTGCAGTGTTATCACAGGACCCTCTGGTGTACTGGATGACACACAAAGCTGTATACCCAAACCTATACAAGCTAGCAAATGAGTACCTGCCTGGCAACACCAGCATCCTCTGTGCCCTGCGAGAGGGTGTTTTCGAAAGCTGGGGAAATAGTTTCCGAAAAGAGAAACACCCAAGCACCTTAAGCCCATACACCCCATCTGTACATAAAATATATAGAAAAAAGAAAAAGGAAAAAATGTAGGGACAACAGTCAAACAGACAGCAGACTCGAGCACATAGTTGGTGACAGGAGGGAAGGGGCTTCAGAACTAGAACGGGCTCCAGTGTTGACTGATGTGCCAAGTGTCCCCCAATCTGGACATTTAGGCCTCAAGCAGCCCAGAACCAGATCCAACATAAAACCTCCTGAGAGGTACCGCGAGAAAAAGCAAACTCACTGTTCATTATGAAGTTCTTCGTGAACAACTAAAATGTCTCAATAATACAATCAAATAGGCAAGAATCTCCCATTTTTCAAAACTTATCATAGAAATCAAAAATAATTCAAAGTATCTTTTCTCCACCTTCAACCTTTTAACTAATAATAATCTTAAAAAATCCCCAGAGATGCCGTCTGACGCTCTCTGCGAGAACTTTGCAGGCCACTTCAGAGTTAAAATCGTTGGCATCAGGTCCAGTCTTTTAGCGCATCAGAATGTATCTTTTAATACATCTGGACTGTCATTTTTATCCAAGGAAACACTGGAGAGTTTTGCCCTGGTTGATGCAAGGACACTTGGTCGAGTTTTCTCCCAGGTAAACCCAACAACCTGCCTTTTAGATCCAATTCCCACATCACTTTTAAAGACATTTTATGGATTCTTTGAGGAACAGATTTTATACATCGTAAATTGCTCTCTTCAGACGGGTGTCTTCCCTGCTGCCTTTAAAATGGCAGTGGTGAGGCCCCTTCTGAAGAAGAGCAATTTAGACCAAACTATTCTTGACAATTACAGACCTGTATCCAACTTGCCATTTTTAAGTAAGATTTTAGAAAAAATTGCTTTTAACCAATCAAATTATTTTTTAAGTACAAACAACATCTTAGAGAAATATCAGTCTGGATTTAGGATGAACCACAGCACCGAGACAGCCCTCGTAAAGATTTTAAATGATATCAGGTGTAATGCGGACTCAAATAAACTCACAGTCCTGGTGCTACTGGATCTAAGCGCTGCCTTCGATACAGTAGATCACCACATTTTATTAAACAGACTCAGAAACCTGGTGGGCCTCTCTGGTGCTGTTCTTAACTGGTTTTGTTCTTACCTCACAGATCGCTATTTCTTCGTAAGTTTGGATGCGTGTTCCTCCGGAAAACATAAAATTAAGTGTGGGGTTCCCCAAGGGTCAACTTTAGGTCCAGTACTTTTTAATCTTTACATGCTTCCCCTTGGGGATGTCATCAGGAGACACAGCGTCACCTTCCACTCTTATGCTGATGATACACAGCTTTACATTGCTGTGTCTCCTGATGACACAGGGCCTATTGATACCCTTTTAAAATGTATTTTAGATATTAAGTCATGGATGGCAGCAAACTTCCTACAGCTCAACCAGGACAAAACAGAGGTTTTAGTTATTGGTCCTGAAGGCAAGAGAGAGAAACTTTTACCAAAACTTCATCATTTTAAACCAACACAATTTGTAAAGAACCTGGGCGTCATTTTTGACTCTGAGCTTAGTTTTATTGCGCATATTAAAAACGTCACAAGGACGGGTTTTTATCATCTTAAGAACATAGCTAGAGTCCGCCCGTTTCTCTCCCAGGCAGACACAGAGGTGCTGATGCATGTTTTTATTTCTTGTCGGATAGACTACTGCAATGCCCTGCTCTCTGGTCTACCGAAAAAAAACTATCTGTAACTTACAGGTACTTCAGAACTCAGCCGCTCGTGTGCTTACTAGGACCAGGGGGCGGGATCACATTACTCCAGTTTTAAAATCACTGCATTGGCTCCCTGTGCGATTCAGGATCGACTTTAAAGTGCTTTTATTAGTTTTCAAGTGTCTTAACGGTCTTGGACCATCTTATTTATCAGATATGCTTTTATCTTATCAGCCCTCGCGGATCTTGAGGTCCTCTGGAACCGGCCTATTAATTGTTCCAAGTGTTCGGACCAGAACCCATGGAGAGGCTGCGTTCAGCCACTACGGTCCGAAACTTTGGAACAGCCTGCCAGAGGGAATCAGGACTGCAGAGACTGTTGATGTTTTTAAGGGGAGGCTTAAGACTCACCTTTTTAGTTTGGCTTTTAAGTGATTTATTTAATTTGTATTTTACTTGTCTTGCTTTTTAGCTTTAAAGCTTTTAGGATTATTGAATATTTTATCTTATTTTTATCTTTACTATCTTATTTCCTGTATATCTTTTTACTTTTTACAATCTTATAGTTTTTTAATTTAGTTTAGTTTATATTATTTATTTTATTTTTTATTTATTTTCATTATTGTGACTATTATTATTCTTTTAACTTCCTTTTCCTGTATTGTTTTTAGCTCCAGTGTTTCCTTGTAGGGGGCCTGCTCACTGGGAGGGGTCTCATCGTTCTAGGGACCCTCTCGGTATGGATGATCCCCGTGGGTGGCTGTTTCCTAGTACAGGTCTCTCAGTGCCTTGCCATTTCAATTTTTATTGTGCTGATTGACTGACATTTTTTTATGTATTTACTTACTTATTTTTAAACTGTTCTCTGGGATGTTTTGTGTGTGTTTGTATGTGCGCGTGTGTGTGTGTATGTATGTGTGTGTGTTTGGGGGGGGTGGTAACCTGTATGTGATTTGGGAGGACATGGGTGGATGGTATTTGCTCTATTTTTCTTTTATCTTCACTAATATTTGATTTTAATTTCTGTTAAGCACCTTGAGTTGCAAGCCTTTGTATCAAAGGTGCTATATAAATAAAATTTGATTGATTGATTGATTGATTGCTGAATGTTTTAAAAAGCTCCTGGCGCGTGGTGGTGGGGTTTAAAGCGGGTGCACTGGGCTTGGACATTAGCGCAGCCGGAGGAAGAACCCTGGTTGCGGGTGCCCATTCATCGGCAGATGGTGCTGTGTGTGCGTGATGGTTGTGCGTTCACCGCTTGGCTGTTAAAGCCTAGAAACTTTCTCTGCCTTTTGGACTCATACGGTGCAGCTGGAAGAAGAAAAAAAAAAAATCATCATTCTGAAGGCGTAGCGGTGCGCCGCCTAATAAAAGCTCTAAAATTATTAATTAATACGTTTCTGTTGAATTTTATTTTATGTGCTACATAGATTTCCTTGTGCGCTGAGAATGTGCAAGTAGTGCGCGATTGCGCAAGCAAGCAGCTTAGAGGGAACATTGGTAATGATGCAATAATGTAAATACACTGAGTCAGTAAAGTACCCGTTCTCTACTTGTTCTGTAAAATAGTGGTGTGTGTGTGTGTGTGTGTGTGTGTGTGTGTGTGTGTGTGTGTGTGTGTGTGTGTGTGTGCGTGTGCCAGATAAATATCAGCTGTTTCCCACATTGACTGATGTGCTTTTGAAACTTTGATCTTGTCTTCATGGTGTTGACTTTCTAAATGTCTGTGGTGAATACATGGAGATCTTGACAGAAGAGAAATCTACCAACAAGCAGAGACTTTATCTGGATTGTCTTGTTGCTTTATTGCTTCAATTCAACAGTTGATCATTGACTTGACATTGTTATGCAGTATAGACTGATGGTATATTTCATGACTTATTGATTGACTGTTGTCACATTGAGCCAACAAGCAGAATCAAAAGACAAAATTCTCTCACAATATTTACATGCATTCATCTGATTGTTGACAAACGGATCAACAGTCAGAAGGTTGATCAGATGGATGAGTTGTTGAAAGGTCAAAGGTCAGGGTGGAAAGGTCCAGAGTGGAAACAGACCTCAACTGTGTTTCCACAGTAATAAAGTTATCATGTGGACTAATGACACATTATTAATCTGCGGGATGAATGGGCTGCAGAGGAAGAGAAAGAACGTGGCACAAACATCCAGCAGGTGGACAACAGTCACCAGGAGCACCAACAGGAAGTGGCGTCCAGGCCCCGCCCACCCTGTGATTGACAGCCGGAGACACTGGATAACAAACGTGAAGACAGAAGAAGAATCAAAGGTGAGAATTCAGCTCAGAGTCTCTCTGACGACTTCAGTCACACTTTCATCAACTCAGCTGAAGAACCTGAAGGAACATAAAGTCCAACATGTAGCGGCTGAGTGAAGGAGGTCTGGACTCTGTGGAGGAGCTCCATGGTTCCAGAGACGCTGTAGAAGGACAGAAGACCTGCTCTGTGGTCCAGGTACACTCGCACTCTGGAGGACCGAGGACCTGAGACACGAGTACTCATGTTGTTGTGACGAAACCAATATTCACCTGGGTAACAATATAAACTCCAGGATTTGTCATTTGCTGTGTCTCAATTCAGGTTCTGCACCCTTGAGGCCGAGTGTCCTCCGTCTGAAGGAAGCGTTCTTAGAGTTCCCAGCCTAGAAGGACGGACCAAACCCCGCTATCCCCGGTAACCACTCGGGACGGTCTAGCCTTCGGCGTATTTCCTCGTTTCGTCACCGCCGTTCCCTCTGGCTGGCCAACCCCGGAAGTGACGTTTCTATAGTATCACGCTAACCATTGGTTTGCCATCTAACGATGCCGTTGAATGTTCAAATAAATAAAATCCTACCTTAAAAACTGGATACTTTATGTGAAACGTCAATATTTAGATTTATATGTCGTGTCTTAACCAGTACATGCCGCTAATTTCAGCTGACTTCCCAGGATCCCACGATGCTTTGCAGCAGCACGCAAAGCATCATGGGATACCCAAGTACGCAAAGGATAGTAGCGGTGTATCCTTGGAATCGGCTAAAACGAGTGCGTATTTACGAGTGCGCATTTTGAGCGTCCTAAACACCCTCGGGAATTGGGACAAGCCTTCGCGCAGTGCGATGACGCAACTTCCTTTCAAAATGCACACTTCAAGGATGCAGAACCTGAATTGAGACACAGCAATTGAATCCAAATCTACTTTCCTCTGACCTTCCTGCTCTGCTGATGTTCCTGTAGGCCACTGCTACACCAACCCCCTAAAATAAACCACAGAAGTCCCTCCCCCTTCTCCACTCAACCTCCCAGTAACATCGTCCAGTCAGACCTTCTCTACTCAGGACCTGCTTCTTGTCAGTGAATCTGTCTGGATGATCACAATAAGACTGAACTTCCTCCATGAATGTCACTTTTCTGTTCTCCTCAGATAATAACAGACGTTGCACTGTGCAGAACTTTCTGTATTTCATCTCTCAACTTGGTCCAGCTGCTGCCACGTCCTCAAAGTATCTCAGAGGATGGATCTCCAGGCTGGAGGAGTCTGGAGACGGACTGAGTGCTGGCAGTGAGGAGAACCTGTGGAGAAACTGGCTGTGGTCCAGTGTGTGTGAGATCTTCTCCAGCTCAGCGTCTCTCCTCTTCAGCTCCATCATCTCCTGCTCCAGCTACTTCTCAAGCTCTTTGACTCCACTCACTGCTGCCCCCTGTGTGGATCTGACCTGCTGCTGCACCTCAGAGCGTCTTTTCTCCAGCAGACGGATCATCTGGGTGAGGATCTTCTCGCTGTCCTTCACTGCTTTATCAGCAGAGCCGTTGATGGACTCCACCCCCTTCAGGTCTTCCTCTGTGTGCTGGATCTTCTGCTGGATCTTCTTCCTGGTCTCCTCCAGCTCTCTCTGCCTCCCAGGCCTCTGTACTGCTGCTGACACTGTCTGATGACCTTTATGTTCATCCATACAGCATAAAGCACAGATGATCTTCTGATCAGTGCGGCAGAACATCTTCATCACCTCATCATGACGAGGGCAGATGTTCTCCTGGAGCTGCTGGCTGGGTTCCACCAGCTTGTGTCTCTGTAGGGGAGCAGCATCACGATGAGGCTGGAGGTGAGAGTCACAGTAGGAGGCCCGACAGACCAGACAGGACTTGAGGGCCTTCAGTTTCCTCCCAGTGCAGACATCACAGGCCACATCTCCAGCTCCAGCATAGCAGTGATCAGCAGGAGCATCTTGGAGTCCAGTCCCCCCCCCCGCAAAGAAACTTGGCACGTTAACTTTGCCGACACGTTAGCGTAGCGCGACAGCGATAGCATGCTCCCCCCCCCGTCAACGCAATTTCCAACCAGCACTGCAGAGAGAAAGGCAATATCCAGGTGGAGTGAAAATACATCCCAGTGCCCACCATCACAGGCATATAGACGTAGATAAGATAAATTTACATAAAATACCAGAATGTTTGTCAATTTTTCATTAAAACATATTTTATTTATTTAGTTAGATAAAAATGTTTCCTCCCAGCACAATATGTATTTGTTAATTTAACTCACATTCCTGCCATCATCTTAACGCAATTCAGTGTCACTTTTAAGTTGGAAAAGCATAATAATTAAATTACTTAAATGGCACATTTCAAGTAAAACAGTTGCTATTTAGTCTATTTGTGGTGGTATGTGAGTTATACTTCCCATAAAAAGACTTCCTTTTACATCAAGAATATTTAAATTTTTCATAGATGACTCCCAAAGAGACAGACATATTCTGTCAAGTTCTAACCTGAAGACCACTCTGTCTGGTCCAAAAAGAATTATATTGAATTGAGAGCAGCTGTTCTTATTTTCTCTTTTTTGAGAGAGATTTGCTCAGATTTTCAGTTGACCTGTTGATTTGATTTCTCTGATTAAAATTAAAACAAAGTCTGATATTTGGCAGCTTGTTTAATTCTTATACATAGGTATAAAATACATTTTTTATAATAACATTCACGAGTTTTCGTTGTAAAAGTCATCATTTTCATATACACAAGTTGGACATCTAAAAGTATCGGTATCTGTATTGGTATCGGGATACTAGCCTTGGTATCACCTGGTATCGTATCGAAAGGAAAAATAGTGGTATCGCACATCCCTACTTCCACACACACACACACACACTATACTGTAAATGGCTGCAGTTTCCTTTACAAAAGTGCTACAGACGTCATTCAAACATCCATGTGTTTGTCTCATCAAGACCTATATTTTACATTTGACAGCCACTTAAAAAAGAAATGCAGGTCAAAAATATGCATCATTTGCATACACAGGCATATGATGATTAGACCTCTTCTCCCTCTTTGTCAACACACAAATGCCTGCAGTTTCCTTTAGAAAAGTGCTACAGACGTCATTCAAATACCTACGTGTTTGTCTCATCAAGGCCAATATTTTACATTTGACAGCATTCTCAAAAAAAAAAAATGGAGGTGAGAAATCTGCATCATTTGCATAGACTTCTTTCAGCAGATGTCGCCGGGCGTCGGCAGAGGACGGGGGTCAATTGCGGGCGTCGACAGGGGTCAGGCGTCATCGGGGGTCATCGGGCATCGCGTCGGCCACGGCGGCTCAGTCCCGCAAACGCTGCTTGCAGCTTTAATTTATTGTTTTGATTTAATTTAATTTATTAGTGTTAATGGCTGCTGAAAAAAGGGGATGAATAGTTCAAATTCGAGTTGAAAGTAAAATATACAAATGTTGGTAGTACTAGTAATCATTACTAAGTACAGTTATGCCCATCTGTTATCTTTGTTGGGCTTGAGTTTATGATTATTTTTTTTACCCTGTGCATCTTTTGTTTAGTTAGTAGTACTTGTCATTGCTCCAACACGAGTAAACATGTTGCGTCCCACTAGATGGCGCATTTGCCTTATTTACAAGCACCACGGTCATCGGAGCTGATTGCTGCCACTCTCAGCAGCGTGCGTCTACTAAGGTCTACTAAGATTCCACAATCTATTACACCTCGTGAGCAAAACAGGTAAAATTAAACATCTTCAGTTGAGCAACTCAGGCAAGTTAAACTGATTTAAAAACAAACAAACACTATAATACTAGGAAAAGAATCGTCTATATGTCAATAAATACAACAGATTGAGTATTCATAAAAAAAAAAATGCTTACTTTAAATAAGAAAATCCAACAAACCAACAAGTGCAACACTAAAACGCAAACCAACAATCAAAATAATGCTTAATTGCCTTAGTTTCGTCCCACACTTATCAGCTTAGCTACTAAGAATAACACACATTATTCACCTGGACAGAAGGAGGTTCTGAGGAACGTGTTGGTCCTGGAGCTTCCTGGTCAGGATGTTCGGGAGATCCCTCGGGCTCAATGTCTGCAGCGCCAACATATTTTAGAATTGCTCCTGCAGAGACAAAGCTCACTAGATCATCAAGCAAAACAGATCAGAAGCACATTTTCCTATTTTATTATTACAGTGATGTTGCAGTAATATAGGAAAATTAAAAATTCATTTGTTTTTGAATTAAACATTATGGTTGCAGTGTCCCTTTAAAGCTTTTACCCAATTACAAAACTGTCATTTTTAAGAGTTTTTGGCATTACTTTACACACTGTACTAGTTAAAGTAATAAAACTAAGATAAATGACCCACTGCCACAATAGTCTAAAATAGTCAACACCATGCCAAAAAAAGTATTTCCATAAAATATTTCTTTGAATTATAAAACAGTAGCACATTTCTAATGAAGGGCCTACAAAATACAAACTAAGCTTAGTAAATTCATCCTAAGTTAAGGCTAAAATAACATTAAGAGTCAAATATGTGAGAGACAACTTCCACTGAACAATAACAGGGGACTGACGACAACAACAACTACAACATGCCCTCCCTCCCTCCCTTCCTGTTAGAATGTGAATGAACGGGTGTGGAGTCAATCAGTCATTCCCATGGCAGGATAGGCCAACTTGACAGGATATGGTCAACTTTCATAAAACAAACAAAAACGCTGATTCATGACGAACAAATATTAGCCAGCCAGCTAACATTTATCCGACGCTAGCTAGCTGGCTAGCAGGACAAATAAACAAACTTGGGGGGGGGGGGCAACAGCGTTTCACCTCCACCTCTCCCACCCACATCACAAACAAATAACTTACCTTTCCCCTTTGCAAGTTTTTCTTGATCAGTTTTCTTTTCCTTCCGTTTTCCCGCACCGCTGGGATAACTCCTTTTTGATGCCATTATGGTGTCTGTTTGTTTTTAATCCTCTCGCTAACGGGAACGAATGATAGCTGTCAATCATTCACATCATACCTGTCGGCGTCGCCGGCCCGCTACGTCACAACCTGCGTGACAGTGCGGCAAGCCCCCAGAGTCCAAGATGGCGTCCCATTCCTTTCAATGAAGTTGCTCACCCAGCGCATGGCTCCCAAAAACCTTTTGACTTCCGCATTGATGGGATAATAGAGCATGCGCAGTTGTGTCAGTGTGGAGATCGTCACTGACAGACGTGCGCGCTCACGAACCGTACAAAATTCAACATGGAAATGAATGTATTTTTTACGGAACAACTGACGATTGTTGTTTCAAAATTTTATCAATAATAATAATAATAATAATAATAATTATTATTATTATTATTATTATTATTATTATTATTATTGTTATTATTATCATATTAATAAAATAGTATTCTTATAATAATATACTATTATTTGTGTATTAAACAAGTGAGCAATGTGCCACTGAATAATAAATGATAATTCTTTGAAGCAACTCTCTATGGACCATAACAGCACTGCCACACATATTTTTTTTTAATTAATAACCTCTTTGGAAAGCAGACAAAGTAATAAAATGATTGGTCTATTTATTTCATCAGAACTAAAAAAATAAAAAATAAAAACTCAACGATCTTGAAAGTTCCTCCCTTTCTCTTGCACCTGTCGATGTGTGTAGCTAAAACAAATGTGCAAATATTTTGTCGTCCTCATGGAATTAAACAGTATACCATGTTAATTTATCAGCGAGTGCTCTCTCTTTTCATGCAATTCATCACTCTTAACATGTAATGCTGAATCATGAAAGCTATGGAGCAAAAAATAATTATTACATAAACCACGAGTGAAATAAAATGTGTCATTCATTCAATAAAGATTTCATTCATTCATTCATTCATCTTCTATACCCGCTTATTCCTATTCAGGGTCACGGGGGTCTGCTGGAGCCTATCCCAGCTGTCTTAGGGCGAAGGCAGGGTGACACCCTGGACAAGTCGCCAGTTCATCGCAGGGCCACATAGAGACAAACAACCATTCACACTCACATGCACACCTACGGACAATTTAGAACGTTCAATTGACCTCACATGCATGTTTTTGGAGTGTGGGAGGAAGCCGGAGAACCCGGAGAGAACCCACGCAGACACAGGGAGAACATGCAAACTCCACACAGAAAGGTCCCAGGTCCGGGCCCCGGAATCGAACCCACGACCTTCTTGCTGTGAGGCAGCAGCGCTTTTATTTCATTTAACAAAGCATATCATTATTTCATCATGCATTTAATTGTTTTGTGGTCCTGTGTTTTAGTGCTTCATAATTGTATTCTGTTGTCAAATTTGCCCATCAAAGTCAGATTAGTAATCCTGTACATCAGTTTAAGGAAAACCAATTCTAGGTAATGGATTACAGATCTGGTAGTGACCTGTTACAATGGAAAGAAATGTATACATAATAAGTACGTCTGTGTGCCCGATATTTTAGCTAACACTAAACTTTCTGCACAACTGTCTGCATTGTGTTTAAGTTTAAATGAGTTAAATATGTTTGCATACCCAATTTTAAGTAAAATTACACACAAAAAAAATATTGTACATTTATTTTTGGAATGTTTTGCTTTTTACAGCTTTCCTTTTGGGGACAGAAAAAGGTTGCACAAATGGGTGGAAAATGTGAGAAGAAAAAACTGGACACCCAATGACAACTCCTGGCTGTGTGCTCTTCACTTTGAGGAGAAATCTTTCATTTTGCGTGGTGAGAGAAAGTGCCTAACTTCAACAGCTGTCCCAACCATTTTTAGTTTCTTCAAATCAGGTAAGAGCATGTCTACCAAACAAAAGGTAAGTGAGTCACACACACAACCACACACACACGTGATTTTGATCAAATCTTTGACCACATATATTCTAAAAAATGTAAAGAGGTGTCAGAGATCTTGGAAGAAGACAGTTTTCTCGTGATTCAGGAACCATGTGACAGCCATACTGTGTCTGATGTAGATGTAGAGGTCACAAATGATGTACAGATCACCAATGATGAAGAGGTCACAAATGATGAAGAGGTCAGAGCAACAATGAAGGGATTTTACATTGACTGTTCAGTTAACATGTTCAATGTTAAAATATTCACATGAAAAAAACTTGAAAATCATTACGGCAGACGTAAAAAAAGAATTGTAAGCAAGTGTTGAAAGTTATCTTGAAATCATTTATGAGGATATTCATTATAATATTGATGAAGTGTTATTTCATGTTTTGTTGGCTGTTTCAAGGGTTTATTTAGTTTGTTGTGACACAATCTAAGGTTCAATTTGTAAAGAAATAAAAGTTCTTGTGAAAAAAGATAGTGGTCAAAGTGATATTAGTGTTATTTGTGTTTGTGTTTTTTGTAGTCTTGTCTGGATTTGTCCTGTTCGTTTCTGGTCTGTGTTTGTGTTCCCACTCTTGGCCTGCACCTTGTCGTGGTGAGTGGGCTTTTAACTAAGACAGGCCAATTATATATATTGTGTGAAGCCAGCAAAACAGTCATTATTATGAGAATTATAACTGAAGCACACTAAATAATACACCATCAGTCACATTTTGCTTTTCTGTTATTAATCTAATGTGTGTTATGTCAAGCCTCCACAGTGGCGTGCTGCAGTCAGGATGAGACGAACAAGGTGAATGGATGGACGGATTGATGAGCCCAGCGAGCCTCCACCATCCACAGACAAGCCAGTCCCATTTTCCACCCAGAAGGATGTCTCTTCCATCTATCTTTGCCTGCCAGGGAAATGCAACCAAACATAGTAATTACAGATGGTGTTGTCTCTGTTAAAGTGACACATGAAAAAAAAAAAAAATAATAATAATGTATATATATGTGTATATATATATATATATATTTATATTTATATATATATATATATATATATATATATATATATATATATATACATATACATATATATATATATATATATATATATGTTTTGTGATTCATGTTCATGACAATAACAATCGAACAGATTTTCTTCATTCTTCCAATGAGTTTCGCAAAACAAACATGGAATTTTCCCTGGATCATACTAATACGTTTGTAGATTATATAAAGAAAATTATAAAACACATTTTTTGCGGTTTTATATTAAAGCAGATAGTCAAACGTAAATGTAGCGTGGTAATGTTGCGAAGACACATTTATTTTTGTTTTTCTTTGTTTCTTTAGAAGCTTTTATTTTGGTTTTCTGTGGAAGCACAACAGACAACACACATGTTAACGTCCGCTACTACGGTTCGCTCCGTATAGGTCTCACGAGCCACTTGAGAGACTTCCTCTCGAGCGTTATCTACTTTTTACATTTCAAAACACAGATCCATACCCGACTTCGACTTGAACTTATTAATCATGTCGTTTCCCACATTCAATCTTACTCGTATACATTTAAATATTCAAATTTCTACTGAATAATCATCCCATAACGTTAAACGAACACTAACGTAACCGAGCGTCAACCCCGCCTCCTGGTAACCTAGCAACGGGCTAGCCGTTGTTTCCTCTTCGCTAGGTAATCACTCGGAGACGATACATTCAAAACGTAAATTTAACTCACATACCCTCGATCTCAGACTTCAATTACGAAACAGCCACACATACATTTGCTCTTATTTTCAACCATTTCCCCTTCTCACCTGTGGAAGCACAACAGATAACACACACGTTAACGTCCGCTACGACGGTTCGCTCCACATAGGTCTCACGAGCCACTTGAGAGACCGCTCTAGCGTTATTCCCCGGGGCGAACACGATCTCCACTGGTAGAAGTGGGTAACTGCACCCTGCTCACTGATCACTCTCACACACGCCACAAACCACAACAAAAGCAGGAACAGTGCTTTGCCACAATTATGCTACATAAACACGTCCTGGTCCCCTCTGGATCCTCTTTTCCGGTCCTCGCGATCACTCTCTTGGTTGCAGTGGGCATGGTTCTTCCTTTGTCAGGGCATTCTCTGGCCCAGTGACCCATGCGGCCGCAGATGTGGCACGCCCCCTTTTCGCCTCTGTCTCCGCTAGTCGCCCTTCGTCGGTTGTCGTTGTTCCTGTAGGGCCGTCTCGCCGTGTCACTGAGGTGCTTCATCATGGTGAGGGAGGCACGCTTTATCTTCTTGTCCTCTGCATTGCTGGCCTCCTGCAGAAGCCTCTCAGCGTGCACTGCATGACGTCGGACCTCTGTCAGCCAGGCATCTTCAATCCCCACGCAGCAGCTTCTGTTAACTGCTTTGGCGATCTGGGGGAGCAGCCCTTGTCTGAAAGCAGTGATGAGGCTGGCCGTTTGGTTGACGGCAGTCCTGATGAACGTGGCGACGCTGCGGCGTCGGTGCTGGAGTGCGCAGGGTTGTACGGTGGTAGCGTTGGATGAGGGCAGGCGGGAGGAGGGAAGACAGGCATGTCCAGGAGAGGGTCCCTCAGGCCTGTAAGAGAAGGATACAGACGATTTGGTGCATTTGAATGCTCGTGTGTGAGTGGCTCCTTTTCTCCCTCCTCTGGGGAGTGTGTGTGAGTGTGTGCACCCTCTGCCGTTATCTCTGTCACCCCTGTGCTCCAGCGCCCAGCGCTGTTCACACGTTTCTTTACTTGTTTCCTGTCCCTGACCTCTGCTTCAGGTTTCCAGAATGAAAAACACCTTTCATGATCTTTGATGATTTGAATCTCCCACCTGTTTGGGTTTTTCTTTTTTGTAACCTTTCCCTCGGCTATATTCAGTTTATCCCGGAGGTTTCTCAATTCCTCCATACTCAGTGATCCCCCCTCTGGGAAACCATACTTTTCAACCCAAACATCCAACATATCTAGACAATCTGGACCGTATTTTTTCCGCATGTCGTCCACAATTTGTCCCCCCTGGGGAACTGCAGCAGCCACTTTGCTCTGGTTCTTCCCCATCCCTGTCTAGACTTATTACTTGTAGCTGCACAGGCGTCCCTGTGCCCCCTTTTTTTACTCAGGCGCAAAAAGGTAGAGAAAAAATTCACCCCTTCGGTACTTAGTCACCAAAGGTTTTGCCCGCTCAGCCCTCACCAACCTTCTTGGATATCTGGTGAGCGGGACAGGCCCGCGATATGACCTTGACTGGCGCGATATTATGATTTAGCGTACGTTACGCTCAACGTCATTCCGTGCGGCAGGTAAAAAAAAAGGTGGTGTTGTCCCGGGTGTCCCAATTCCATCGCAAGCCGATCGGAGCCGATTATCACCCGGCTCGTTTGTCGGGTTGGTTGACCCGTTTTGTCGTGCAACAGCTGCAACTGCAAACTGCAGGCTTCAATTTACCGACGCCTTACACATGTGATGGCATGGAGACTGTGCATTGTAGCAACATCAGAGAGAATCTTCTCCAAAACAGGGCAGATATTTACAGAGAGAAGAAACAGGATCAGCCGCACAAAGATGAGGCTCTTGGTTTTTCTCATTGTCAATCTTCACTAAAGGACAAAACTGTTATCTGAATGCTGATTTTTTTTTCTTTTTGTTTTACACATTTTAATTTATATTTTGTTGTGTGAGTTTCTGTAAGCGTATGTTGTTTGACTTTACATTTGTGTAGTAGTAAAAAACTAAACGTTTAAAATTGGTAATAGTTATTTAGATAGAGGCACCTAGACCCACCTGTGGGTCATAACACCCCCTCTCTTAAGAACTAAACCCTATTAACATACCTACAAACAAAACTAAACAAGAAAAACCTCAGTTCCCCTGAAATAAGAATTCCGCAGCTAGTCCACATGTACACGTGATAACGCATCTGCCAACACATTATCAACTCCCCTTCCTGTGGCAAATCTGGAGATTGAAGTCTTGCAGGAGCAGAGACCACCGCATGTACGGCTGGTTTGATTGCGCATCCTATCCAGGACCACGAGGGCATTATGGTCTGTAAAAACCTGACCCCAAATTAACATCAAGATGGGCATTGTCAGAAGGAGAGCCAAAGCTTCTTTCTTAACTTCCCAGAATTGACTCTGTGTGCGTGCTGCTTACTTGTGGCATGTCCCTCTACTTCTATGTCATGGTGCAAAACTGACGTATGGCGGGGGTGGTCAGAAAACAATAGTGGGTGGCTCTCAATTAATTTAACAATATCATGACGGGCTGATGCAGGCAAATGGGACAAAAACAAGCTTAAGTTATTCATAATTTCAGAGTTTCCCAGGCGCGCCGAATGAACACCGATTTTTTTTTTTTTTTTTCATGAGCCCTCCCTCCGCCAATGGGCACGGAGGGGGCGGAGGCTCAGGCGACACATTTTTCCTAGCGACGTAACGCCCGGTTCACACTGGACGCGGAAGCGCCACAAAGCGCCGCAAAGTGCCGAGCGCTTCCATTCGGCGCCCATGTTAAGCAATGTAGTAGTTCACACCAGACGCGAACAGGCGCGCGGCTCCCCTCGCGGATCGCACCATGCATTTAACGTCAGTTCACTGGACGTGGAAGCGAAGCGCCGCCGAGCGCTTCCATTCGGCCCCCACGTTAATCAATGTGGTGGTTGCGCGGCTCGCGGCATGCATTTGTTGTTTCGGCGTCTGCTCTCTTTCGTGTGCGAGCCGCGAGCGGTCCTCGTCAATAGTACAGGAAGTCGCTCAATAAAAACGAGAAAATCTGGTGAATTTTCAAAATAAACTAATTTCAAAATAAAAACCCAATGACAAATTCGATCATATATCATATTTGTATGTTATATTTGTCAGTACATTGTATCAGAGTGCGAGAGAGTTTAAACACACACACACACACACACAGGAAGACTTGATCAAAATACGTCTGTTTGATCCTAGAGATGCCGGTCAATGATCATTGTGAAAGAGGTCTTGTCTTGAGATGGACACCTGAGTGCGTGTTTCTATTTATTTACACACACACGCACAAAAGTGAGCTATGGAGCGGGCTGGCTACGGGGCGAGGGGGGGCGATGACGAAAATGATTTTTTTTATTTTATTTTTTTTAAAGAAAAAAAAAAGAAGTGAAAAAGTGGGAGTGAAAAAAAGAGTGCAGCTGAGCAGAAGCGCTTGTCGACCGTCGCGGAGCTGTTCGCGTCTGGTGTGAACCATTTGGAGCCTCGCTCGCGAAATTCGTTGGCGCGGCGCTTCCGCTTCCATTGAAATGAATGGCACGAGCCGCGCGCCTGTTCGCGTCTGGTCTGAACCACTACATTCAGTGCGTTTACATGGCACTAGAGAAAATCGAATTATTGCCTTAGTCCGATTATGATCGGAGAACTCACGTGCATGTAAACACCTTACTCCGATTATGATTGGAGTTTGAGAACTACGATTGGAATCGGAGAACCCCGACTGAGACACCCAGATAATGCGATTGGAATTCGAATTTCTCTGCCATGTATACGCCTTAATCGGACTATTAACTGGACAATGCGAGTGCGCATGCGCCACGCCTCGCTCTCGCAACTCATGACCGCACAACTACGTCGTCTAACAAAACAGACGGCGCGAAACAACCTGGCAAACGCGAATAAGAATGTTGACATTTGGAGAGAGGATGAGACCGGGGCGATGCTTTCTCTTCTAAAAGAGATGGACATATTAAAATAACGCGCAACGGAGACCTTTTTAAAAAGGGTAGCGCAGCAAATGCAGGGCTCCGGCTTTGCGCACCCCTGAACAAATACGTATTCCTTCGTATTTATATTTCTACCTTTTCGTTCACATTTTTTGTAAGTTAGAAGAATTTTAACTTTGTAAATAAAAGCACAGCAAAGAGATGTTTTCCTGATTTGTTTTTATTTGGGTAATTTCGCTGTTATTCTGCTGGAAACGGCGTGCAGCGGCACAAGCTTCCTCCACGGTCGGCACTTTAATGAGCGTGTGTATAACTGAAGACACCGGTCCTTTGCAAAACCTGTACACAAACTCTCCCACCAGTCTGCTCCGAACCCGAATCCAACAAGAACGAGAGTTTGGGGTCCGTAGTGACGGCACAAAGCGTAGCATCGAAGTGTTGTTGTAGCCCTCCAACAGCAAACAACGTTCTTGTCTGCCTTTTAAAATAACCAGGAGCACAAGAAATAGGGTACACCTTATCTGCAAAGCAAGTAACACGTACATTATGAACTATCGTTCCATATCATAATAGATTTAATATGTCAACCGAAAGCAGCTGACCGGCTGAAAAGACTCACTCCACCCCCTAGTGTTGGGAGGAGGACCCGTCAATAATTTGAATTTCTCAGCTGCATGTATACGGGGACCAAGGTGAGAACTCCGATTGGACGAGAAAACCCAATGATTGCTTAGTCCGATTAAGCTCTGCATGTAAACGCACTGATTGATTAACATGGGCGCTGAATGGAAGCGCTTGGCGATTCGCAGCGCTTCACTTCGCGGCACGGCGCTTCCGCGTCCTGTGTGAACCGGGCGTAACTTTCCAACATTTTGACGTGGCAGACGCGGGACAATCGTTTTCTATCAGGAGTGTGCACTACATAATCCGTATCGGAAAGTTTGCGCTCCACAACATACGGACCAGAAAAACCAGCCTGCAAACCGGAACCGGGTAACGGCAACAATACCAACACACAACGCCTGTCTCAAAAACTCAAGCCACAGCTTTCTCGTCAAACTGCCGCTTCATTTTAGACTGGCTGGCGACAAGAGTTTTGTGAGCAGTTTCACAAGCACGATGCAAGTGTTCACGGAAAAAAAATTACGTAATCTAACACATTATTCTCTACTCGCTTAACATCGGAAAGCCACTTACCCCTTAACAGACGCAAGGGTCCGAACACTAAATCAGCTGGGCTGCAACCAGCACGTGACCTCTACGATGAGCTTCCTCCCACGGAAGTACCATAGGAGGACACGGATTAAATAGTATGGCTTGTCCACCAGAAGGCTGTATTATGGTGTACATAATATAAAACTTCTACCCAGTTCTGCTTGTATTGCATTGTATTGGTTGGTGTTCCTGAAGTTTCATTTTTCGTCCCTTTTCATTTTTTACATCCATGTTTGTGATGAGATAGTATTGTGAATCGCTAGCTCGCATTGCATGCTGGGAAACAGCGTCACTCAAGGAAGTTTTGGCTTCGCTGACACGGTCCTGAAGGGAAGTGGGTTTTAGTGCACTGGAACGGGATGAATGTGTTTAATCAAGCAGTACAAACCTGATTAATTGTCTTAATACTTGACTTCGAATGGCCATATTGTTTAGGATTAGAATTAGATGACAACTTCTTCACAATATTTGCAACTATTCAATTTGACCAGCAGGTGTCAGTAGAAGAAATTTCATGTTGACTATTTCCTAATGGAAGTGCTCTCTTTACGTTGGGTTTTTCTCATAATTATTTGAAGTGTAGGCCTGTAGTTGATGAGGAATCACGATGTGCTAACGCTACTCAAACAGCTTCGATGAAAAAAGGGAGTGTGATTTGGGTTTGTGGTACATTATGACAATCTTGGACTTGCAAGACTGAGGCGACGGTTCAATTCCCATCAACGTGTATTATATATGTGTTATTTAGCTCATCTATTCTACATTTTAAATAGATAACATTTGACATCTCACCCACTGAACACATACTATTGAACATATTTTTAAACTATGGGCTATTTAGTCTTGTTTTAGGATATAATATAATTCATTGCACAAACTGTCAGGCTAAGTATAGAGCTATAGTCTACTACAATCAGTCGTGCCAAAAAAGAGACATTGTCTTTATTTTTCATTTTTATTTTATTGTGTCAGCATTGAACCGTACAACCATGTAGTGTTGTCCAACAAGAATGCATGGCGAATCAAATCCCAAACAACCTATTAAAAAAAGAACACGTTTCTATTGCACTTCATTTTATTGAGCACTAGATGACCTCCTCGAGCACTGTGTCATTGAAGCCTCGAGTAATGAACCATTTTTTGAAACAAGTGTCGAAGCTTCAACAAAGCCTCCATCGGCCATCACTACCTACGGCTGCGTGCTCTAACACCATTTCAGAAGTGACTAACTGCAGACTTGGGAGCGGAGGAGGGATGACAGTCAGGCTGGCTCGACTGCTCCTCCTTCTCAGCCGTGGCGCGTCCAATCAGCAGCCGACATCCAGGACCGCACCTGCAAGGCGTCATCCACTCTCTCTCTCTCACACACACACAAACAAAATAAATTGTGTTCAATCATGTTAAACTTGGTTGGGGCACAGCCATGGCTCTTTATATTTTATTTTTATTTTATTTTGTATTTTATTTTGAAGTTAGCGCTTTGCATTCTGGGCGATCCTCAGTACAGATGAAGCCCATGAAGCAGGTGAGACGGTCTCCTCCCTGCTGAGACAGAAATTAATGCAATAAGTTGAGCTATGCTTCATCTAACTGTGTTTCAGTGTTTAAATGTGTGCTGGTGTCTTTCATTTAATTTTATTTTTATTATTTTTTTTTTTTTAGCAAAGTTCGTTTTTTTTTTTATTGCTATTAAAAACGATTAGCATGCTAGCATGTCCATTAGCAGGACACAGCTCTCATACGGAGCACGTTGTCTCTGCAGGAGGTGACCAAGTTTCACGGAGCAAGTTATGGTTGTGTCCCATTCTGTTTCAGGTATGTGTGTGTAACTGGAAGAATGTTACAGTGTATAAAAATGGAGCTTTAGGGAGCGAATTATTGAAATTGCGAATGTCATTTTTTTGTATTTTGTAGAAAAATGTATTTTATTTTTAATATTATTTGTATTGTAGAAACAACAACTATACGATCACTACTTCAGTACAGAGGAAGCCCATGAAGCAGGAGGTGACCAAGTTTCACGGAGCAAGTTATGGTTGTGTCCCATTCTGTTTCAGAGAATAAACTGCTGCTCCACACCTGACTTCTGCAAGTCTTCATTATACAGCAAGCAGGACAGAATAGGAGAGGTCACATTGGTGCCGTGACTCGAGACTCTTTTGTTGTGCTACCGATGCTGCAGAGCGACCCGGGGACTGTTCTGCTGCTGCTGTTCATCTGCGGTCACTGAAGTCGGTCAGATGTGTTGCTTTTGTGCAGTGTTAGACATCAGATAGAGGGTTTATGTACTTTTATTTGATTTTTTTTTTTTTTTTTTTTCAGTTTCCAGTCTAGGCCTTTTGTGGTTTCATCCTTTTGTTTTGTGGTATTGTGTTTTGTTAACTTTTTGGAAAGATGAGTAATCCTCAGGGTAATGTTTTTGTAACTCCTTTTGGTGCTGGCAGAGGGAGGGGTTTTATGCATCCTTCAAGTTTACTGTTTGAGAGTCCTGTTCAGGGGGGTGGTGTAGTGTTGGGTAATCAGTGTACACCTGGGCGCCCCTTGTTCAGTACTGGTGTTATCCCTCCCCCCAACTCAGATGCAAACCCTCATGCCCTTGCTAGCCAGGGCACGCATTCCCCTGTCCTGGACAGGCACAGCATGTGTTCCCCTGCACCTACCCCTGATGTTATTGCTGCTAGTATTGTAGGTCAGATGGGTGATGCATTGATTCAACAGGTCAGCCAGCGGGTGGCACAGGACATTATCTCTCACCTCAGTGCATCTGTCACTACCCCTTTACATAGTGCTACCCCTCGACCTAGCCATGCAAATGTGTCTGCCACAAATGCTTTTGACGTGTCCCATTTGCAATATGTCCCTCATCGAAAGCTGAAGGAGCCCCCCTGCTTCAGAGGAGACAACTCAGACTCTGTTTCCGTCCAGGAGTGGGAGGAGCTCATGAGGAGTTTCATTAAGAGGGGGAATCTGCAACCTGAGGAACAAGCGGAGGAGATCCTTGTTCATCTTGGTGGCAAAGCAAAGGATGTTGTCAGGTTTGGGACCAGGAACAGTGGTATTAACATCACCTGTAACCCCGATGCCATTTATGGTCTCTTGCGGAAGCACTTTGATTCTGTTCCGTGTTCACCACTCCCATTAGCAGACTTTTACACCACTCTTCCTGGGAAGGGTGAGGATGCCTTTGACTACTGGCTTAGACTGAACCGCGCTGTTGACTTGGCCATTGAACGTCTGAAGGAGCAAGGAAAGTCACTGAATGACTCAGTGATCCCAACAGCTGCACATCTGGATCATCAACAGGGAGAAATGACTCTGAATATGACATTTACACCATGGAAGAAATCAAATATTGATTCTTTATTCAGGCTGGAGAACTGCTGGTTGACAAAGCTCAGCTGTGATTGGCTGCTCTCAGCTCTGAAGTCCAACCCCTCCCACCTCAGAGAGCTGAACCCGAGTTGGAACCACCTTAAGGATTCATCAGTGAAGGAGCTGAGTGGTTTTCTGCAGAGTCCAGACTGTAAACTGGAGACTCTGACGTCAGTTCACCCTCTTCACTCTACAACTTCTATCACTCTTGTTATTGTTGTCATGATTTTCACTTCACTGCTGTTAGAAATTCAGTTTGCAGTCACTGGTTTGTGTTTGAAATGAGTGAAACTGGGTTTGAAACAGGGGTGCCCATTAGGTCGGAGAGAGAGAGAGAGAGAGAGAGAGAGAGAGAGAGAGAGAGAGAGAGAGAGAGAGAGAGAGAGAGAGAGAGAGAGAGAGAGAGAGAGAGAGAGAGAGAGAGAGAGAGAGAGAGAGAGAGAGAGAGAGAGAGAGCTTTAAGGGTGGAGTCCTCGTCACTTCCAGCAGGTAGAATGGTTCAGGCAGGAAGTCAATGATTAGAAAACACGGTGGTTGTGGTTGATCTTGGGGTGAATTCCAATTCCTCCCTTAACCCTCAATCTCAACCCTCAATCTCAAAAATGCGCGCTCCCTGCTAGGTGCAAATGCTGTCCCGATTCTAAGAACGTCCAGTTGAGGGAGGAGATTAAGGGCTGTATCGCCCTCAATATTGAGATTCTCCGGGACCACCCTTGGCAGTGAGGGCTACCCAGAAGGCATTGCGTATTTTCGCCAAGACATCTTCGAAAAAGATGGCGACAAAAAAGCAAGCTACAAATGGAAGTATTTTCTTAGTTAATAAAGATATAAATATTACGAAACCATTTTATTGTCTTAGTTTAAGAGTTTTTTTATGGATTATTGACATCGTTGTTGCGGAACATTTTTATTTTTTTTACTTTACGATGTTTGTCAGCCGGACCGGTGGTCCCGGCTTCACATTACTTGTGTACCTCGTTATGTAGCGACGGAGGACTTCTTCTTTTTCATCGTCTTTTTCTTCTTCTCCTTCTTCTTCGTCGTCGTCGTCTTCTTGACAGACTGGACTTAGCTTTGGCGTAAGGCAGCCCCCCACAGTCTGAAGACGTAACTGCACTTAAGGGGTGTCCCATTTCTAAGCCCTTACACTTATTTTTGAGGGCCAAGATTGAGGGCCAAAGATTGAGGGTTAAGGGCGAGGGTTGAGATTGAGGAGTTAAGGGAGGAATTGGAATTGGCCCTTGGTCATAATGTCCGATGTGCTGAATTTTGTTTTGACGCCTCGCTCGGAAAATACGCTTCAAAGTCACGCACAGCAGAAGCACCGGAGATCCTGGGAGATGCTGCTAGCAAAACATGTGCGTTACACACACACACACACACACACACACCGATTGTATAGTAGGTAGATCTTTTTGACTTTGACCATTTTAAAAGTAGCTCGCATATTGAAAAAGTGTGAGCACCCCTGGTTTAAAGGTGCAGTGTGTAAAATCCTGCCATCTGGTGGTCAGATTTCAGATTGCAGCGCTCATTCACTCACCCTCTCTCCTTTGTTGAGTGTCAGATTCTAAAGTCGACATTTGACTTTGATTCTCAGAGTGAAGACACCCTGGAAAAACTCTCCATCATTTCTTCTCTATTCAGGTTGTGGAGATGTAGTTTGTTAGAGCTCAGCTGTGATTGGCTGCTCTCAGCTCTGAAGTCCAACCCCTCCCAACTCAGACACCTGGAGCTGAGTTGGAACTGCCTCCTGGATTCATCAGTGAAGGTGCTGAGTGGTTTTCTGCAGAGTCCAGACTGTAAACTGGAGGCTCTGAGGTCAGTTCACCCTCTTCACTCTACAACTGCTGCAGTTATTGTTGTCATGACTTTGAATTGAGTTTGGTGGAATTCACTTTGATTCCATTAGAAATGTGTAAAACTGGTTTTAAATTACACACACACACACACACACACACACACACACACACACACACCCGTATGCGCACATACGCACTCACTCACGCACGCACACACACGCGCACAGCGAGGTGACTGTGGCAAGATGGCCGCCAGTGCGGACGTTCGATTCCATTGGCCAGCAGCGCGGATAAGACATCTTGCCTTCTGTATATATCTATGGTTAGAACAGTGCTCATCAGGTAAAACACCCGGAAGCCAACGTCATCAACTCGCACTGGATGTCTCTGCATATTGCATGGAACTTGGCTGCCATCTAGTGGTTAACTCTCGTAACACTGTCCATTATGAAACATTTCGTCATCTACTCAAATCTTACAATAAAACTGTCAAACAGGCAAGAATAACCCATTTCTCCAACCTCATCACAAACAATAGCAAAAACCCTTGATTTCTTTTCTCTACCTTCAATCTTTTAACCAATACAAATTTTAATCAGGACGTACAGACACCAACAGATGCCCTCTGTGAGGATTTTGCAGACCACTTTGTAAGTAAAATTGATGTCATTAGGTCCAGTATTTTAATTAATCAAAATCAATTTTTCTACACATCTGGACAACCACTTTTATGTGAGGAAACACTGGAGAGTTTTGCTCTAGTTGATGCAAGGACACTTGGTCGAGTTTTCTCCCAAGTAAAGCCCACAGCCTGCCTTTTAGACCCAATTCCTACGTCACTCTTAAAGTCACTTTATGGGTTCTTTGAGGAGCAGATTTTATATATTGTCAATTGCTCTCTTCAGACGGGTGTTTTCCCTGCTGCCTCTAGAACGGCGGTGGTGAGGCCCCTTTTGAAGAGGAGCAACTTGGATCCAAACATTTTTAATAACTACCGACCTGTATCCAACTTACCGTTTTTAAGTAAGATTTTAGAAAAACTGTTTTTTAACCAAGTAAATTACTTTTTAAATACAAACAATATTTTAGAGAATTATCAATCTGGTTTTAGAAAGAACCACAGTACTGAGACAGCCCTTTTAAAGATCGTCAATGATTTCAGGTGTAACGCAGACTCTCAGAAGCTGACAGTCTTGGTGCTACTGGATCAAAGCGCTGCTTTTGATACAGTAGATCACCATATTTTATTAAATAGACTCAGAAACCTGGTGGGCCTGTCAGGTACTGTTTTTAACTGGTTTCGTTCTTATCTCACAGATCGATGTTTCTTTGTAAGTATGGATACGTGCTCCTCCAGAATGCATGAAATTAGATGTGGGGTCCCCCAAGGGTCAATTTTAGGTCCGGTTCTTTTTAATCTGTACATGCTTCCCTTGGGGGACGTCGCAAGGAAACACGGCATCAGCTTCCACAGCTATGCTGATGATACACAAATGTACATTGCCGTGTCTCCTGATGACACAGCGCCAATTGATGCCCTTTTAAACTGTATTTTAGATATCAAATCATGGATGGCAGAGAATTTCCTACAGCTTAACCAGGACAAAACTGAGGTTTTAGTTATTGGTCCTGAAGGCCGGAGAGAGGAACTTTTACCAAAACGTGGGGATTTTAAACCCTCGCAATTTGTAAAGAATCTGGGCGTTGTTTTTGATTCTGAGCTCACCTTTGTTCCACATATAAAAAATATTACAAAGATAGGTTTTTATCATCTAAAGAAAATAGCCAGAATTCGCCCGTTCCTCTCCAACACTGAGGTGCTAATGCATGCTTTTATTTCTTGCAGACTAGATTATTGCAATGCCCTGCTCTCTGGTCTTCCCAAAAAGAGTGTTTACAGTCTACAAATACTACAAAACTCAGTCGCACGTGTGCTGACTAGGACCAGAGGAAGGGAACACATTACACCGCTTTTAAAGTCGCTGCATTGGCTCCCCGTCCGCTTCAGGATTGATTTTAAGGTTCTCTTATTAGTTTTTAAATGTCTCAACGGTCTTGGCCCATCTTATCTAACTGACCTGCTTTCATCATATCCTAGGTCTTCTGGCACTGGCCTGTTAACTGTTCCCCGAGTCAAAAAAAAACCCATGGTGAGGCTGCTTTCAGCCATTACGGCCCTACTCGGTGGAACAGCCTGCCAGAGAGCCTCAGGGCCGCAGAGACTGTTGATATTTTTAAGGGGAGGCTCAAGACGTACCTTTTTAACCTGCCGTTTAACTGACTTCTTTTACTCTTCTCTCTCTTACTCCACTAATTTTATGCCGTTTTACTATTTTTATGCCTTTTATTACCTTCAATTGATTTTTATACTTTTATAATGGTTACCCATTTTTATGCCACTGTTTCACACTTTATTTTTATGTATTTGGTTTATTTCTCATTATGATTATTCTCCCTTTTATACTTTTAGTGCCAGTGTTTCCTCATGGGGGGCCCTTCACGGTGGGAGCTACGCCTGGTCTGCCCATAGGGGCGCTGCAGGCCATGGTGCCCCCTTGTGTGGACGGCTCCCCATAGTGGCCTTTCCTCATCAGATTCTTCAGTGCCAAGCCGTGTTATCTAATGTCTGTGTGAATATGGGGGTGGGCGTTTGTCTGTGTGCGTTGGTGGGGAGGGGTGGGTCCGTATGGGGTGGGGGGAGGGGCAGTGGAGCTTTTTATTTTTTCTCATTGTTATTATTATGATTGTTGTTCTTATTATTATTATTATTACCTTTCTTTGTTTTGTTTTGTTTTATTTTGTTAAGCACTGTGGGTTGCACATGTTGTGTATGAGCAGTGCTATATAAATAAAGTTTATTGTTATTATTATTATTATAGAAACATGAAGACACATCAAAGAGTAACATGAGGTTGTTGTTGTGACACTGGACGGTAGAGAGTCTGAATCCCCGTCCCAGGCACAAATCCTCATGGAGGCTTCTGAGGAGGTCAAAGATGGCCAATCCGTCAATCTCAGCTCCATAACGGGGGTCTATGGAAGGAAGCCGCGAGCATTGCGCACTGATCCAGGAGAGCTTTCACCTGGCTTGATGGATCCGTGTCTTCTCATCCTGGATGGCTTTTAGTGCGACCCATGAAGCCTGGACACACGTGTTGTGGATTGGTTGAACGCTGAAGGCTTAGTGACTCATCTTGGATGACGCAATCCTACTTTGGTGCAAGGGGGCCCAGACAGCAACATCATCAAGAGCCAGTAATGGACTCCGCAGTGCAGCACACGTTCGCTCGCCCTCCCTCTCCCATTTTATTCTGTAGTGTCAGATTCTGAAGTCGATTTCACTTTGATTTTCAGAGTGATGACACCCTGAAAAAACTCATCCATCATTATAAACTCTCCATCATTTATTCTCTATTCAGGTTAGAGGGGTGCAGTTTGTCAGAGCTCAGCTGTGATTGGCTGCTCTCAGCTCTGAAGTCCAACCCCTCCCACCTCAGAGAGCTGCACCTGAGTTGGAACCAGCTGCAGGATTCATCAGTGAAGGAGCTGAGTGGTTTTCTGCAGAGTCCAGACTGTAAACTGTAAACTCTGAGGTCAGTACTGGTTTGGAACCAGTGGATGATGGTTTCAGCACCAAACACAGTTCATCACACATGTTGAATAAACATTGAACTGAAGGTTTATTCATATCAAAATGACATCCAGAATGTGAAAACTTCATTCTGTTCATGTTTGAAGTAAAAAAAAAAAATAAAAAAAAAAAAAGGAAAAAGGAAAAGGAAAAACAGGTCATCAGTGGTCATGTGACCAAACATCATTTCAACACACATTAGTTTTGGACTGAGGATTTAATTTCAAGGTGACATTTTCTGTAGTGTCAGATTCTGAAGTCGACATTTCACTTTGATTTTCAGAGTGATGACACCCTGGAAAAACTCTCCATCATTATAAACTCTCCATCATTTATTCTCTATTCAGGTTGATTGACTGCAGTTAGTCAGAGCTCAGCTGTGATTGGCTGCTCTCAGCTCTGAAGTCCAACCCCTCCCACCTCAGAGAGCTGGACCTGGCTGAGAACTATCTTCAGGATTCATCAGTTAGTCCAGACTGTAAACTGGAGACTCTGAGGTCAGTTCACCCTCTTCACTTTACAACTTCTATCACTCTTGTTGTTGTCGTCATGATTTTCACTTCACTGCTGTTGGAAATTCAATTTGCAGACACTGGTTTGTGATAGTAATGAATGAAACTGGGCTTGAAGGTACAGTGGGTAAAATCCTCCCATCTAGTGGTCAGATTGCAGATTGCAGATGCTGAAGTGGACATTTCACTTTGATTTTCAGAGTGATGACACCCAGGAAAAACTCTCTATCATTATAAACTCCATCATTTATTCTCTATTCAGGTTGTGGGGCTGCAATTTGTCAAAGCTCAGCTGTGATTGGCTGCTCTCAGCTCTGAAGTCCAACCCCTCCCACCTCAGAGAGCTGGACCTGAATATGAACCCCCTGAAGGAGTCATCAGTGAAGGAGCCACTGATGGATCTTGTCTACAGCAGTGACCATCAACTGGAGAGTGTGAGGTTAGTACTGGTTTGGAACCATTGGATGATGGTTCCAGCACCAAAGCCAGTTGATCCCACAGCAGAGGTCCAGTGTTCCCAGTCACAGTGTGAGAGGAGGATGGTGACGTCCAGCTGCTACTCATTCATCCAACATCTGCTGCCAAACTGCTTCTTCTCTCAGTTCACCACTCAATTATTGATCAGTTCATCTTCAACAGTCCTCAGTATCAGTCCAACACTCCATGGTCACATGACCTTCTGATGTTCCACACTTGACATGTGACTGAGAGTCTGCTTCTTCTCACCAGTCACTCCACCATCTCCATCAACAGTCAGCGTCTCTGTGATGATGCGTTCAAGGACCGTGAGTCCTGACTCCTGCTGTCTCTTCTTCTCTCTACAGGTGGAGGTGAGGGAGGATGAGGAGGAGAGTGAAGAGGAGCGCCCCATCTAGTGGTGGCTGACAGAACTACAAAAAGTGGAGCCAAACAGCAAGCTGTGTGTCACGACTAGTGATGGTGAGGTGAATCCTCATGAGGCATTGAACCACTTGAGCCAACTGGTTCGAAGCTTCATGTGCACACGAAACCACCTACTGGCCAAATGTACAATCACAGGCAAGCTGTGTCTGAACCACGTGTGATGCATTGAATTTTTGTGTCTGTTATGTCTGTTGGGAATGACTATGAATTGCAAAAAATGAATGACCAAATAATTTCTGTACATAAATTATATATATATTTTTGTTTTTTTTCTCACTTATTTATGATTATTTTTATCGGTACTGATGCCAGTGGTTATGGGGGTGCTCCAAACAAATTTTGTTGTTAACTTTGTTCAACAATGACAATAAATAAATAACTTGACTTGATAACTATGTGTATGATACATTTTTTGAATGTATTCTGTTTGTGCAATTTTTTTCTGAAAATGGCATGGGTGTAATCAGGCAGATGACAGTGAAAGTGATTGTGGGACTTGGAAAAGGGCATAGATCAGGGGTGTTCACACTTTTTCAACATGCAAGCTACTTTTAAAATGAGCAAGTCAAAAACATCCACCTCCTATAAAACAGGAAAACATATTCATTCAGAAATATATTTGTAGTCCAATGATAAAGAAAGAAAGAGGATTAAATGGGTCAACATGTTCCCATGTGCATTTATGCTCATCATTACACAGAAAACTCATGGTTTAAAATTGTTTAGGTTATATCTGCCTATGTTTGATTTTATCAATAAAAGTGTGTTTATGTTAAGATGTTTTGCTGTATAGTTTTGTGTTTTCAAGCGCATAGGTTAGGGATAATTGGTGTGTGTGTGTGTGTGTGTGTGTGTGTGATGCAGACGTTTTGCCAGCAGCATCTCCCAGCATCTTCGGTGCGTCTGCAGTGCTTGTGCACTTTGAAGCGCATTTTCCGAGCGAGGCGTCTCCATCAGTTTACGCCAGGATTGCAAGCTCACGCGACAACCCCGGTAGTTTTGCGTGTAAAAAAACAGCGAAACTCTTTTTCCTGTCCCTGTCTGGTCTTTATTTGATCTGAATAGTGCCGAAGCCGATACGTCACATTTACCCTGGACACCCTTGTCCAGGGTGTCCCCTGCCTTCGCCCCAAGACAGCTGGGAGAGGCTCCAGCAGACCCCCGTGACCCCGAGTTCGGGACTAAGCGGGTATGGAAAATGAATGAATGAATGAATGTAAAGCACAGCACATATAAGAACAAAATCCAGCACATCGTACATTATGACCAAAATCAACCAGATCCACCGTGTTTTCTAATCCTGCCTGAACGATTCTACCTGCTGTAATTGATGCAGATCTCTCTCTCTCTCTCTCTCTCTCTCTCTCTCTCTCTCTCTCTCTCTCTCACACTCACTCTCTCTCTCCCTCTCTCTCTCATGCGATCACCCAAACTCCCTTCGCAATTGACCAGTAGATCGCGATGGACGTAATGGGCACCCCTGGCATAGATGCTTGTGTAACATGGACATTGATGTACAGGACAGGGGGCTCCATCCTATCACCTCTCCTCTCCTCACTCTCTCCCTAAGCTCTGAAAACTATCTCCAAACTAAACGCTATCTCGTCTCAAACACTCCAAACTATAAACGCTATCCAAAATCTAGTAATCCAAACTCTCTCCAAATCTCAATTGACTGCAACTCTCCTACAATAACCCCCATTTTGAATGGAGCCTGAGGGGTCTATATAAACCGTTAAAATATGAATTGCAGATATATACATATATACATATATATGTGTGTATATATATATATATGTATATATATATATATATATATATATATATATATATATATACATATATACATATATATATATATGTATGTATGGTCCATTTTTCTGCTGCAGCTGGCCATTTTCATTTTACACCGTCCAAATTTACAGCTCAGGGCGCTGGGACGAATTCCAAATTGTGTGCAGATACAGGCCTACACTTCAAATAATTATGAGAAAAATCCAACGTAAAGAGAGCACTTCCATTAGGAAATAGTCAACATGAAATTTCGTCTTCTACTGACACCTGCTGGTCAAATTGAATAGTTGCAAATATTGTGAAGAAGTTGTCATCTAATTCTAATCCTAAACAATATGGCCATTCGAAGTGAAGTATTAAGACAATTAATCAGGTTTGTATTGCTTGATTAAACACATTCATCCCGTTCCAGTGCACTAAAACCCACTTCCCTTCAGGACCGTGTCAGCGAAGCCAAAACTTCCTTGAGTGACGCTGTTTCCCAGCATGCAATGCGAGCTAGCGATTCACAATACTATTTCATCACAAACATGGATGTAAAAAATAAAAAGGGATGAAAAATGAAACTTCAGGAACACAAACCAATACAATGCAATACAAGCAGAACTGGGCCGAAGTTTTATATTATGTACACCATAATACAGCCTTCTGGTGGACAAGCCATACTGTTTAATCCGTGTCCTCCTATGGTACTTCCGTGGGAGGAAGCTCATCGTAGAGGTCACGTGCTGGTTGCTCGTCACTCCACCAATCACCTCAGGGAAGTTCTGAGACAATCGTTGCGGTTGAGTGAGTTAGTGAACGGAAAAGTGAACAGTCATAACTTCTGGAAATAATGCGCTGAAAGTGGATGTGACACTCACTGAAACCAATTCAGACAACTCACCCTCAACTTTTTTTGTTTTGTATGAGCATTTAAAAAAAACAACAACATAAATAATATGGATTTTGACCATGTATGTTTTGGAGTTCATTGAAAGAGGTTAATAAAAATATATATATAATATATATATTATATATGTACATATATGTGCGTGTGTGTGTGTGTGTGTGTGTGTGTGTGTGTGTGTGTGTAACTTTAACTAACTTATCTATTTCTATCCATCTATCAAACTTACTATCTAGGGATCTTGATATTGTGTTGGCAGATGCATTATCACGTGTACATGTGGACTAGCTGCGAAATTCTTATTTCGGGGGAACTGAGGTTTTTCTTGTTTAGTTTTGTTTGTCGGTATGTTAATAGGGTTTGGTTCTTAAGGGAGGGGGTGTTATGACCCACAGGTGGGTCTAGGTGCCTCTATGTTTGTGTCTGTGTGTGTGCGTGAGAGAGTGGATGATGCCTTGCAGGTGCGGTCCTGGATGTCGACTGCTGATTGGACGCGCCACGGCTGAGAAGGAGGAGCAGTCGAGCCAGCCTGACGGTCATCCCTCCTCCGCTCCCAAGTCTGCAGTTAGTCACTTCTGAAATGGTGTTAGAGCACGCAGCCGTAGGGGTGGGCTGCCATTTTCTTTGTCCCCTCTTTTCTCCTGTTTATTAAGTATGTAGGGAGGTTAGCCTTTCTGTATTTGGCTTCTCTTTCTTTCTTTAGTTAGTTCTTAAGGCGAGCTAGTTGGAGTTTGGTTTATTATTTTGGCCTGGGCCCACCCTGAAGCCGTTGCTGCCCACCGGTTAAGTTGTTTTGTTTATTTCATTTACTGATTCATAAATGTTTTTGTTGAAAACCGCCAACTGCCGTGAGAAATTAATGAGGCTTGGGAGTGGGGGAAGGTGTCCCACACATTGCGTCTCGGTCCCCCGAGACGGGACGTAACACAGAGTTTTCACCGTGACAGCAGGTTGAGCTCCTTCCGTTTTACAAGTGACGTCGTCACGTTAGGCTGTTCCATCCCTGCTAAATTCTTTAAAGAACTACCGTTAGTAAAGTTTTAAATTATAATACACTCTACACTAATTGTAATTTCCTGCCCGTGGTTCTATATTGCAACAGTTGACGGCTCATATCAGCAGATAAGCAGCAACAATCTGGGCATTGCGGGTGATTCCTAAATATGTCATTTCTTATTAATTAGCCCATAAGTGTTGTACACCAGTGTGACACCAAATGCTTGTTGCTGACAGCAGTGAAGAAATGACACTCTAGTGGTTCTGCACATTAGTATAAATAGAGTGATTCTCTATCATTACATCACAGGACGGCGGCACTCTGACAGATTCCATGAACCTGGACACTGATGATCCAGACTCCGGTCCAGATGAGCCAACAGGCCACAGTGGAAACGGGTCAGAGCATGGACTGGCTGCTGAAAGGATCCAGGTAGGTGGCGCTGTCATCCCAAGTTGTGTGGTGTGGAGGATCAGGGCCAAAGTTCCAGATGCTCACAGATGTGACTGTGGATTCAGGAGGAGTGTTTGAAGGCTGGACTCCCAACAGTGATTGGCTGCTGAGGACCTCTCAATCACAATCAGGTTTTTTAGTGGCTGTGAGATTGAAAGTGAGATTGCATTGTCCAGGTAGGAGGACAGCAGTCAGTCATGTTTCACCTCCAGTCAACACGCAGTGGTTCACATGAAGGTCCAAGAGGCCTACAGACCTACACTGAGTCTGGAAGTGGCAGTACAGTTGGATCATTGTCTTTGTTGTGTTGTTTGGTCATTGTGATCCAATGTAATGTGAGAGAAGGACGAGTGCAGTTATATTGGAGTGAGTTATTTAGAGTGTAATAGAAGTTATAATGCAGAGTCTGTTTTTATGAAATGTTCTATCACCTGGCATCCATCCATCCATCCATCCATCCATCCATCTTCTACTGCCGTATCCGGAGTCAGGTCTCGGGGGCAGCAGCCTCAGCAGAGACCCCCAGACTTCCCTGGACCCAGTCACCTCCTCCAGCTCCTCCAGTGGGACCCCAAGGCTTCCCAGTCCAGCCCAGAGACCTGGTCCCTCCAGCAGGGTCTCCTCCTGGTGGGACATGCCTGGAACACCTCCCCAGGGAGGCGTCCTAAACAAGACCCCGAGATGCTGGAACTCCTCCCCCTGAGGCAGGGCCTCCCCACCGACCCAGAGAGGGCAAACCACCTCATATCCAGCATTGATTTATCTGTTGGTGATTAATTATAATGTATCATTTATTTTATTTAAATTATATTTGAACTGAATTGGATTTGTTTGTAAAAGTGAGATTTATTTTCATTGATTCATGTTGTTTATGTTGAGACCGAGTGGAGAAGTGGGTATGGCCTACAGAAGGTTTGAGTACACAAGTTATTCAGATACGGAGAATCCCCATGGTAGGACTTCAGGAGATATATAATCAAAGTGTTAAAGCAGCAGAAATGAAACGTCAGTTGAGGTCAAGGTCACACAGGTCACAGGTTGTGATGGCTTTTATTGTCAGAATATTGAATCATTGAAATATAATGTTTGAGCTAGTAACAAAGTTAGGATGATATAACATAATCACATAAAATAAATGATCTGGTTTCCTTCTGATTCATTGACGTCCTGAAATCTCCACACAAACATCTGGCAAGCATCAAAACCATGAATTATTTTGAGGGAAACTTCTGTTGTCTTACTTATGATTCAATTATGATTTGAGTTCCCATCACAGGTGTTGTGAATCACTTTATCTTTTCCACATGATTTCCTTATTTAAGATCATGAAGCAGAAATAAAGTCTCTTGAAAAGTATTTTTCACCTCCAAAATGAAGATGTTATAGAAGTCTGAAGTGAGAGCAGAGCAGTGTGTTGTTGATGTGTGGAACCTTCATGCTGAGATGTTCCAGCCGTGGATGATGAGAGCAGAAGCAGTGGTTGTGTTGCTGCTGCCTTCACTGAGCAGCTGCTCCAAGTCCTGCTTCTTCCACTGAGGATTCAGCTCCACCAGTGGCTTCTGGGACGTCTCTCCCAGTAACCACAGCAGCTTGTAGGGAGAAGCAGTCCGCCAGCCACCAGGCTGCACTGGGGTCAAAGGTCGTGACACGCCCACACAGTGTTGGTGCGTGCAGCTTGCTGTTTGGCTCCACTGGTTGTAGTTCTGTCAGCCACCACTAGATGGAGCGCTCCTCTTCAGTCTCCTCATCCTCACCACCACCTGCAAAGATAAGAAGAGACAGCAGGAGTCAGGACTCACGGTCCTTGAACGCATCATCACAGAGACGTTGACTGTTGATGAAGATGATGGAGTGACTGGTGAGAAGAAGCAGACTCTCAGTCACATGTCAAGTGTGGAACATCAGAAGGTCATGTGACCATGGAGTGTTGGACTGATACTGAGGCCTGATGAAGATGAACTGATCAATAATTGAGTGGTGAACTGAGAGAAGAAGCAGTTTGGCAGCAGATGTTGGATGAATGAAGAGCAGCTGGACGTCACCATCCTCCTCTCACACTGTGACTGGGAACACTGGACCTCTGCTGTGGGATCAACTGGCTTTGGTGCTGGAACCATCATCCAATGGTTCTAAACCAGTACTAACCTCACACTCTCCAGTTGATGGTCACTGCTGTAGACAAGATCCATCAGTGGCTTCACTGATGACTCCTTCAGGGGGTTCATATTCAGGTCCAGCTCTCTGAGGTGGGAGGGGTTGGACTTCAGAGCTGAGAGCAGCCAATCACAGCTGAGCTTTGACAACCTGCAATACTCCAACCTGAATAGAAAATAAATGATGGAGAGTTTATAATGATGGATGAGTTTTTCCAGGGTGCCATCACTCTGAAAATCAAAATGAAATGTCGACTTCAGAATCTGACACTACAGAAAATGTCACCTTGAAATTAAATCCTCTGTCCAAAACTAATGTGTGTTGAAATGATGTTTGGTCACATGACCACTGATGACCTGTTTTTCCTTTTCCTTTTTCTTTTTTTTCTTTTTTTTTTTACTTCAAACATGAACAGAATGAAGTTTTCATATTCTGGATGTCATTTTGAGATGAATCAACCTTCAGTTCAATGTTTATTCAACATGTGTGATGAAGTGTGTTTGGTGCTGAAACCATCATCCACTGGTTCCAAACCAGTACTGACCTCAGAGTTTACAGTTTACAGTCTGGACTCTGCAGAAAACCACTCAGCTCCTTCACTGATGAATCCTGCAGCTGGTTCCTACTCAGGTCCAGGAGTCTGAGGTGGGAGGGGTTGGACTTCAGAGCTGAGAGCTGCCAATCACAGCCGAGCTTTGACAACCTACAATACTCCAACCTGAATAGAGAATAAATGATGGAGAGTTTATAATGATGGATGAGTTTTTCCAGGGTGTCATCATTCTGAAAATCAAAGTGAAATCGACTTCAGAATCTGACACTACAGAATAAAATGGGAGAGGGAGGGCGAGCGAACGAGTGCTGCACTGTGGAGTCCATTACTGGCTCTTGATGATGTTGCTGTCTGGGCCCCCTTGCACCAAAGTAGGATTGCGTCATCCAAGATGAGTCACTAAGCCTTCAGCGTTCAACCAATCCACAACACGTGTGTCCAGGCTTCATGGGTCGCACTAAAAGCCATCCAGGATGAGAAGACACGGATCCATCAAGCCAGGTGAAAGCTATCCTGGATCAGTGCGCAATGCTCGCGGCTTCCTTCCATAGACCCCCGTTATGGAGCTGGGATTGACGGATTGGCCATCTTTGACCTCCTCAGAAGCCTCCATGAGGATTTGCGCCTGGGACGGGGATTCAGACTCTCTACCGTCCAGTGTCACAACAACAACCTCATGTTACTCTTTGATGTGTCTTCATGTTTCTATAATAATAATAATAACAATAAACTTTATTTATATAGCACTGCTCATACACAACATGTGCAACCCACAGTGCTTAACAAAATAAAACAAAACAAAACAAAGAAAGGTAATAATAATAAGAAGAAGAACAACAATCATAATAATAACAATGAGAAAAAATAAAAAGCTCCACTGCCCCTCCCCCCACCCCATACGGACCCACCCCTCCCCACCAACGCACACAGACAAACGCCCACCCCCATATTCACACAGACATTAGATAACACGGCTTGGCACTGAAGAATCTGATGAGGAAAGGCCACTATGGGGAGCCGTCCACACAAGGGGGCACCATGGCCTGCAGCGCCCCTATGGGCAGACCAGGTGTAGCTCCCACCGTGAAGGGCCCCCCATGAGGAAACACTGGCACTAAAAGTATAAAAGGGAGAATAATCATAATGAGAAATAAACCAAATACATAAAAATAAAGTGTGAAACAGTGGCATAAAAATGGGTAACCATTATAAAAGTATAAAAATCAATTGAAGGTAATAAAAGGCATAAAAATAGTAAAATGGCATAAAATTAGTGGAGTAAGAGAGAGAAGAGTAAAAGAAGTCAGTTAAACGGCAGGTTAAAAAGGTACGTCTTGAGCCTCCCCTTAAAAATATCAACAGTGTCTGCGGCCCTGAGGCTCTCTGGCAGGCTGTTCCACCGAGTAGGGCCGTAATGGCTGAAAGCAGCCTCACCATGGGTTTTTTTTTGACTCGGGGAACAGTTAACAGGCCAGTGCCAGAAGACCTAGGATATGATGAAAGCAGGTCAGTTAGATAAGATGGGCCAAGACCGTTGAGACATTTAAAAACTAATAAGAGAACCTTAAAATCAATCCTGAAGCGGACGGGGAGCCAAAGCAGCGACTTTAAAAGCGGTGTAATGTGTTCCCTTCCTCTGGTCCTAGTCAGCACACGTGCGACTGAGTTTTGTAGTATTTGTAGACTGTAAACACTCTTTTTGGGAAGACCAGAGAGCAGGGCATTGCAATAATCTAGTCTACAAGAAATAAAAGCATGCATTAGCACCTCCGTGTTGGCCTGAGAGATGAACGGGCGGATTCTGGCTATTTTCTTTAGATGATAAAAACCTCTACCATCTTTGTAATATTTTTTATATGTGGAACAAAGGTGAGCTCAGAATCAAAAACAACGCCCAGATTCTTTACAAATTGCGAGGGTTTAAAATCCCCACGTTTTGGTAAAAGTTCCTCTCTCCGGCCTTCAGGACCAATAACTAAAACCTCAGTTTTGTCCTGGTTAAGCTGTAGGAAATTCTCTGCCATGCATGATTTGATATCTAAAATACAGTTTAAAAGGGCATCAATTGGCGCTGTGTCATCAGGAGACACGGCAATGTACATTTGTGTATCATCAGCATAGCTGTGGAAGCTGATGCCGTGTTTCCTTGCGACGTACCCCAAGGGAAGCATGTACAGATTAAAAAGAACCGGACCTAAAATTGACCCTTGGGGGACCCCACATCTAATTTCATGCATTCTGGAGGAGCACGTATCCATACTTACAAAGAAACATCGATCTGTGAGATAAGAACGAAACCAGTTAAAAACAGTACCTGACAGGCCCACCAGGTTTCTGAGTCTATTTAATAAAATATGGTGATCTACTGTATCAAAAGCAGCGCTTTGATCCAGTAGCTCCAAGACTGTCAGCTTCTGAGAGTCTGCGTTACACCTGAAATCATTGACGATCTTTAAAAGGGCTGTCTCAGGACTGTGGTTCTTTCTAAAACCAGATTGATAATTCTCTAAAATATTGTTTGTATTTAAAAAGTAATTTACTTGGTTAAAAAACAGTTTTTCTAAAATCTTACTTAAAAACGGTAAGTTGGATACAGGTCGGTAGTTATTAAAAATGTTTGGATCCAAGTTGCTCCTCTTCAAAAGGGGCCTCACCACCGCCGTTCTAGAGGCAGCAGGGAAAACACCCGTCTGAAGAGAGCAATTGACAATATATAAAATCTGCTCCTCAAAGAACCCATAAAGTGACTTTAAGAGTGACGTGGGAATTGGGTCTAAAAGGCAGGCTGTGGGCTTTAGTTGGGAGAAAACTCGACCAAGTGTCCTTGCATCAACTAGAGCAAAACTCTCCAGTGTTTCCTCAGATAAAAGTGGTTGTCCAGATGTGTAGAAAAATTGATTTTGATGAATTAAAATACTGGACCTAATGACATCAATTTTACTTACAAAGTGGTCTGCAAAATCCTCACAGAGGGCATCTGTTGGTGTCTGTACGTCCTGATTAAAATTTGTATTGGTTAAAAGATTGAAGGTAGAGAAAAGAAATCAAGGGTTTTTGCTATTGTTTGTGATGAGGTTGGAGAAATGGGTTATTCTTGCCTGTTTGACAGTTTTATTGTAAGATTTGAGTAGATGACGAAATGTTTCATAATGGACAGTGTTACGAGAGTTAACCACTAGATGGCAGCCAAGTTCCATGCAATATGCAGAGACATCTAGTGCGAGTTGATGACGTTGGCTTCCGGGTGTTTTACCTGATGAGCACTGTTCTAACCATAGATATATACAGAAGGCGAGATGTCTTATCCGCGCTGCTGGCCAATGGAATCGAACGTCCGCACTGGCGGCCATCTTGCCACAGTCACCTCGCTCCGCCCCTCTCACTCATAACTATGTATTCTTATTGTGCATGTTCTTTTAAATAGCCCTAAATTGCTCTATTTTCAACCGAATTTCGAGCGGTTTGGTTTGTTACAAAGGTTATAAGCATAGTTATGATACTGCATACTTATTAATGATTTATAACCATAGGCTTTCATGTGAAAATAGCAAAAACACGCACACACCCATATTTAATAAAAACATATATGCTAAACGCTAAACTAAACAAACCAGCACTAAATCGTAACATTAATCAAACAGCTCCAACAATATCTTACAGATGAAATGTGATCCTACAAGCTTTTGTTTGTGGACAGCGACGATTGCTGCAACCATAAGCGGCACAGAAGTTCGGCATTTTTTCAGTCACCGATTTCCTGTAGAAACCATAATGCATGATGCTGTAGCAAAGCAATCCAATTGTAAATCATTTGCGAATTAAGTTAAATGATATAGAAAAAAAGCTATTCTGTCTCTCCATATGTCAAATTGCTTGTTTTATTTACACCTACCAATCCTAATCCCTTTTATCACAACAAGAAAAAAGACGGCCTGTAATCTCAGGTTGTCACCGTTCGACTCTGAATCAAACAGGTGGGGGATGAGATATGAGCAGCTCTAGTTCATTGATCACCGTGACTCTGCTGCATGAACTGATGAGACTGCGTTCATGCAGCAGCAACGTTATAGGAAACGCACCTCAGCGAATAACTACAACCGACACCACAAATATTGTATTTGAACAAAATACTAGTTTGTCCTGAAATAGCTGTTGGCTAAACTTAACTTAAGAAATGAAAATCTTAGTGGTCTCAGTCGTATTAACTTGTGCAGATAGGCTGCCATAGCACCATTGTGTTTTTTTTCTAATAGAAAGCTGCACTCTCAACATGTTCAACCATCCAGAATTATTGCTATGTTATGAACGTTTGTAAGAAAGCAAACCGTGTGCAAAGCCGTCAAGTTTTCAGCGAGATCAGAGTGTTAATGTTTGTTCAGATCACTCACGTTCCCTCACATTCACTACATCAGACCGTGACTGCCTGACTGTGGAAAGATGGCGGCCAGTGCGGACGTTGGATTCTGCGCCGTGAGACATCTAGCCTTCTGTATATATCTATGGCTATAACTAGCGGCCATACAATAAAAGTAGCGTATCTACAAAGATTGCATGACTGTATAAAAGAAAGAACAAAACATGGTGTCAGAAGCGGAAACTTAACGCCGCGGCTGAAGACAGAACAACAAGGCGCTATAAAGGCTGGACGTTTTTTCAATGGAGCTAAACTGCTAAGCTAATACCTGACGAACCATGGCTTTTTCGATTCCTGTACCAGACGCAATGGACATGAAGGGCGACGTATATAACAACTGGACATTCTTTAGAGCACAATGGGAAAACTATGAGATAACAACGGAACTGGACAAAAAAGAAGCAAAAGTAAGAGTAGCCACCCTGCTTACAGTAATGGGCAAAGAATGTCACATAATACAAAGACATCTTCACATGTCAGCGGAGGACAGAGACAATCCACAGAAGAATCTGGATGCACTACAAAAACACTTTGAACCTTCCAGAAATGTAATCTACGAGTGCTACGTATTTAACACTGCACAGCAGAGTCAACATGAGTCAACAGAGCAATATGTTGCGAACCTGAGAAAGCTAGCAGACAAATGTGAATTTGGTCCCCTGCGAGATGAATTGATCTGTGACAGATTAGTGCTTGTGACTAAAAATGCAAGTACACAAGCACTCATGTTACGTGAATCAGAACTCACACTTGCCAAAGCAATAGACATGTTTAGAGTCAGCGAACTAGCACGAATTCAAAATAAGATAATAACTGGTGTGGAACAGGAGAATGTAAACTTTGCACATGACAAACGCTCAGAGATGCGCCCCTCATTTGCACCTCAGCATAATTACAAAGAGCATATGGGACATGCAAACAAAGATAAACGCCCAAATAATAACCTCTGTCGTTACTGTGGAGCAGTGCATGACAGAATGAAATGCCCTGCATTTGGCGTCATCTGCAAAGCCTGTGGAAAGAAAAACCACTTGCCACTGCAAGAGTGTGCAAACAAGCCCAGCGCAAGACACGGGTGAACTTTCTTGGAGAAGACAGAGTAGAGGAGGAAGAAGAAATGGAAGAGGTGTGGTTCCTATCAAACATAAACGCTATGGAACAGGGAAACGAGAAATGGCTTGTCAACCTCAAAGTAACACCATACATGACTGAACCAGTATCATATGACCCTAGCCATACAATCACATGTCAATTGGACACAGGAGCCACAACCAACGCCATAAGCTTCAGAGATCTACAGCTCATCACACAAGATGGTAATCCAGACATACCAGCTAGCAAAGCCACCATTAAACTGTATGATGGGTCACAAGTGAAACTAGCTGGGTTGTGTCACCTCAAAGCTGACCATGATGGACAAACACACGACCTGAAGTTTCAAGTTATACACACGTCACAAATGCCTCTGCTTTCTGCAAAAACATGCAAAAGACTCAACTTGCTATTTCATACACCACACAGATACGTCATCTACAGCGGTCTCACGCAGCACAACAGGGACAGATATGCATTTCACAACCACCACAGAGGACATCATCTCAAAATACAACAACGTGTTTGAAGGCCTTGGCTGTCTTCCTGGTGAACTACACCTCGAGGTGGACCCCGACATTAGGCCTGTGCATCAGGTGCCACGATGAATTCCCATTCCGCTCAAACACAAAGTCACTGAAGCCATACGATCCATGGAGAAGAATGGCATCCTCAAAAGAGTCACAGAGCCAACACAATGGATCAGCAACATGGTTGTCATAGAAAAGCCAGGAAAGCTGCGCACCTGCATTGATCCCAGCGCACTCAATAAAGCTCTACGGCGGTCACACTACCAGATGCCAACAATAGAGGAGATACTCCCAGACATTGCAAAAGCAAAAGTATTCTCCGTGCTTGATGCCAAAGATGGCTACTGGCAAGTCAAACTTGAAGAAGAGAGCAGTTATCTGACCACCTTTTGGACCCCGCTTGGCAGATTCGGGTGGCTAAGGATGCCTTTCGGCATAAAACCAGCTGCAGAAGAATATCAACGCAGGCAACATGAGGTGTTGCAAGGCCTGACCGGTGTAAGTGTCATTGCAGATGACATTCTTCTCTACGGCTGTGGAGACACTTCAGAAGAGGCACTAACTGACCATGACAGAAACCTGACTGCCTTGCTGCAGAGGGCCAGGGAGGTCAATCTAAAGCTCAATAAAAAGAAGCTGAAACTAAAACTATCCAGTGTCCAATACATGGGACATCTTCTCACCACAGAGGGCCTTCGCCCTGACCCAGAGAAGGTGGCAGCGTTTCAACACATGCAAACACCCACTGATGTTAAATCGCTACAGAGATTCCTGGGGTTTGTAAATTATCTTGCCAAATTTCTTCCTCATCTCTCAGATGTGTGCGAGCCTCTCCAACGCCTGACAGATAAGGACGTGGAGTGGACATGGCTATCACAACATGAATCTGCCGTTGACACTGTGAAGCAATTAATCACATGCCACCCAGTACTCAAGTACTACAACCTGCAGGAAGAAGTCACACTACAGTGTGACGCCAGCGAGACAGGCCTAGGTGCAGCTCTTCTCCAGAATGGGCAACCTGTTGCATTCGCCGACTGAACAGAGATATGCGCAAAGGTGGTGTACAAGCAAGGGAAGGATCTTCATGTGGCAGATTTTCTGTCGAGGACTTAACAGCCAAACACACAGCATGCCCACATGCAAACACCTGCCACCATCTATGCCATGGGCCTCACCACCGAAGACCTACAACGAGTCGACCACCTCGCAGACACGAATATTTCAACAGCTACACTGGAGTCCATTAGAACTGCCACAATCAAAGATCCACTATGTTGTGCACTCCAGACATATTGAAAGGGTGGCCCACAGCTACACAAGCAGTAGCTCCAGAACTGCGACCTTTCTACTACTCTGACTACTGGGAACTAGATGAACTTTCAGACACAACTAGTGATGTTCTCTCTGACACGGGGCTTCGAACCACGCCCCACAACTCGGTAGGGTTTTTTTCTGAAGCACTGCTCCGGAGCTTGCTTCAAATCACGTGACTGATGACGTTTGAACCACATCACTGCTTCATTCAGACTGAATCAGCTGGCTGGTTTGGTTCAGTGGGCGAGGCTTTGAAAGACTGGCAGGTCTCAGTTGAGTTTAAAATGGATGAAACGGCGCAATGCGTTGCCTATCTGGTCGATACCTTTTGGATTGATTTGATCAGCTTTCGTATTGCTTTCGGTTTGCTTTCTTATTGCTCTGCAACGGAACCAACCAGGAAGAGATCTCAAGTCTGGGAGCATTTTGAAATCGTGCCGCCGAACAAGGTCATTTGTTACAAGCGTATTACTCAACTTATTCATACAATAACAAATAAAAGCCCTGAAAATGCTGAGTCAGCTGTGCGCCGGTTAAAATCTGAGTGTGCGGCATTGTTGCGGAATGTACCGCATGAAGAGGAGCCGCCATCTACTTCGAGAGCACAGCCAGAACCAGCTGCATCTTCCCAAGGTACAAAAATTATAGAATTTGGATCAATAGACTTTATTTGCATTTTTTCATGTACAGACTAAACTTTATCTAATGTTTCATTTTCAGCCATTGACCTGTGGAAGCTGTTGGACCGGGACGCTGAAGAAGTGAGGGCATCCAGCAATGCTACTGCTGATGCCATAGTGGAGGTGCAGTGTTATCACAGGACCCTCTGGTGTACTGGATGACACACAAAGCTGTATACCCAAACCTATACAAGCTAGCAAATGAGTACCTGCCTGGCAACACCAGCATCCTCTGTGCCCTGCGAGAGGGTGTTTTCGAAAGCTGGGGAAATAGTTTCCGAAAAGAGAAACACCCAAGCACCTTAAGCCCATACACCCCATCTGTACATAAAATATATAGAAAAAAGAAAAAGGAAAAAAATGTATGTATACATATATATATATTCCCTGGTGGAAGATGACTGGGACAACAGTCAAACAGACAGCAGACTCGAGCACATAGTTGGTGACAGGAGGGAAGGGTCTTCAGAACTAGAACGGGCTCCAGTGTTGACTGATGTGCCAAGTGTCCCCCAATCTGGACATTTAGGCCTCAAGCAGACCAGAACCAGATCCAACATAAAACCTCCTGAGAGGTACCGCAAAGACTTTGTTGTTTAAACTTTCTGAAGAAGGAATGTCATCTCTTGTTTATTTCTGTGCCACTTTGTTCATGTGGACTGTTCATTTTTTTCTAATGTTTAGGAGAGTGAACTAGTCATTTCTGTTTAACCTGTAGCCAGCTATTGTTGTTGCTGGCCACGTAACTCTCATCCGGTCACTATTGTCCATTTTCAACTGCTTTCTTTCCATATGTTAAAGGAGATGTTACGAAAGTTAACCACTAGATGGCAGCCAAGTTCCATGCAATATGCAGAGACATCTGGTGCGAGTTGATGACGTTGGCTTCCGGGTGTTTTACCTGATGAGCACTGTTATAACTTGCGGCCATACAATAAAAGTAGCGTATCTACAAAGATTGCCTGACTGTATAAAAGAAAGAACGAAACAAGGACAGGAGTTGGGGAAAGAACACCTCACCCCATCAACAACCACAGAATCAACGAGGCAAACGTCCCTGTCACTGTCCCGCCACAAGGGGCGAAACGTCAATGAATGGTAGTTCATGGTTGATGACCCTGCAGCTGACCCGTGGGCACCGAAAGAAGTGCGACAGGCAGCAATGCCAAGCAGGAAATGTCTCCTACCTGTACATTTACAGTAAGTCATAAAATAGCTATATTGCATTTATTTTTCAGTGTTTTAAGAGTCCTTTAATTAAAAAGCTAAATACCATGAAGACACATATTTTGTGGAAACACACCCACTCCTACATTCAGGTGGAGGTCCTCCACCCCCGCGAGATGTCCCGGTGTTGAAACTGTAGGAGGCGGCGACTCTCACTGGAAGTGTCGGGACTGTTCTTCGCTGTAGGGGAGCGCTCCTCGTGGAGCAACTCTACTTCCGGTGTAGGGAATGCGTTATGCAGCGTTTTCTTGCTTTGCATCGCTCCTCTGATGAAGTGAATGTTTTTATGTCCTGCAGCGTGTTGATTTTTTTGTTTTGTTTTTTTGCGTTTGCACCACGATCCTTTTTTTGTACCGTTTTAAACTTGTATTTGTGTTTGTGACTTTGCGTCGTTTCCGTGCTCAAATACGCGATTGTCCCGTATTTGGCAACTAAAAAAGCTGTCCCGTAATGAACAGACTTTGTCTGCACTCCGCCGCTCCGGCAACCCCAGTGTCCACGCTGAGAACTCTGTCCTCCGCAGTTCTTGGCATTTCGGCTCGCATTCCCAGAGGTGGGCAATGGGCATTTATTGCTGAATGTTTTAAAAAGCTTCTGGCGCGTGGTGGTGGGGTTTAAAGCGGGTGCACTGGGCTTGGACATTAGCGCAGCCGGAGGAAGAACCCTGGTTGCGGGTGCCCGTTCATCGGCAGGTGGTGATGGTTGTGCGTTCACCGCTTGGCTGTTAAAGCCTGGAAACTTTCTCTGCCTTTTGGACTCATACGGTGCAGCTGGAAGGAAAAAAAAAAAAAAAAAAAAAAAAAAAAAATCATCATTCTGAAGGCGTAGCGGTGCGCCGCCTAATAAAAGCTCTAAAATTATTAATTAATACGTTTCTGTTGAATTTTATTTTATGTGCTACATAGATTTCCTTGTGCGCTGAGAATGTGCAAGTAGTGCGCGATTGCGCAAGCAAGCAGCTTAGAGGGAACATTGGTTATGATGCAATAAAGTAAATACACTATGAGTCAGTAAAGTACCCGTTCTCTACTTGTTCTGTAAAATAGTGGTGTGTGTGTGTGTGTGTGTGTGTGTGTGCCAGATAAATATCAGCTGTTTCCCACATTGACTGATGTGCTTTTGAAACTTTGATCTTGTCTTCATGGTGTTGACTTTCTAAATGTCTGTGGTGAATACATGGAGATCTTGACAGAAGAGAAATCTACCAACAAGCAGAGACTTTATCTGGATTGTCTTGTTGCTTTATTGCTTCAATTCAACAGTTGATCATTGACTTGACATTGTTATGCAGTATAGACTGATGGTATATTTCATGACTTATTGATTGACTGTTGTCACATTGAGCCAACAAGCAGAATCAAAAGACAAAATTCTCTCACAATATTTACATGCATTCATCTGATTGTTGACAAACGGATCAACAGTCAGAAGGTTGATCAGATGGATGAGTTGTTGAAAGGTCAAAGGTCAGGGTGGAAAGGTCCAGAGTGGAAACAGACCTCAGCTGTGTTTCCACAGTAATAAAGTTGTCATGTGGACTAATGACACATTATTAATCTGCGGGGTGAATGGGCTGCAGAGGAGGAGAAACAACGTGTCACAAACATCCAGCAGGTGGACAACAGTCACCAGGAGCACCAACAGGAAGTGGCGTCCAGGCCCCGCCCACCCTGTGATTGACAGCCGGAGACACTGGGTAACAAACGTGAAGACAGAAGAAGAATCAAAGGTGAGAATTCAGCTCAGAGTCTCTCTGACGACTTCAGTCACACTTTCATCAACTCAGCTGAAGAACCTGAAGGAACATAAAGTCCAACATGTAGCGGCTGAGTGAAGGAGGTCTGGACTCTGTGGAGGAGCTCCATGGTTCCAGAGATGCTGTAGAAGGACAGAAGACCTGCTCTGTGGTCCAGGTACACTCGCACTCTGGAGGACCGAGGACCTGAGACACGAGTACTCATGTTGTTGTGACGAAACCAATATTCACCTGGGTAACAATATAAACTCCAGGATTTGTCATTTGCTGTGTCTCAATTCAGGTTCTGCACCCTTGAGGCCGAGTGTCCTCCGTCTGAAGGAAGCGTTCTTCGAGTTCCCAGCCTAGAAGGACGGACCAAACCCCGCCTCCCCGGTAACCACTCGGGACGGTCTAGCCTTCGGCGTATTTCCTCGTTTCGTCACCGCCGTTCCCTCTGGCTGGCCAACCCCGGAAGTGACGTTTCTATAGTATCACGCTAATCATTGGTTTGCCATCTAACGATGGCGTTGAATGTTCAAATAAATAAAATCCTACGTTAAAAACTGGATACTTTATGTGAAACGTCAATATTTAGATTTATATGTCGTGTCTTAACCAGTACATGCCGCTAATTTCAGCTGACTTCCCAGGATCCCACGATGCTTTGCAGCAGCACGCAAAGCATCATGGGATACCCAAGTACGCAAAGGATAGTAGCGGTGTATCCTTGGAATCGGCTAAAACGAGTGCGTATTTACGAGTGCGCATTTTGAGCGTCCTAAACACCCTCGGGAATTGGGACAAGCCTTCGCGCAGTGCGATGACGCAACTTCCTTTCAAAATGCGCACTTCAAGGATGCAGAACCTGAATTGAGACACAGCAATTGAATCCAAATCTACTTTCCTCTGACCTTCCTGCTCTGCCGATGTTCCTGTAGGCCACTGCTACACCAACCCCCTAAAATAAACCACAGAAGTCCCTCCCCCTTCTCCACTCAACCTCCCAGGAACATCGTCCAGTCAGACCTTCTCTACTCAGGACCTGCTTCTTGTCAGTGAATCTGTCTGGATGATCACAATAAGACTGAACTTCCTCCATGAATGTCACTTTTCTGTTCTCCTCAGATAATAACAGACGTTTGTGCACTGTGCAGAACTTGCTGTATTTCATCTCTCAGCTTGGTCCAGCTGCTGCCACGTCCTCAAAGTATCTCAGAGGACGGATCTCCAGGCTGGAGGAGTCTGGAGACGGACTGAGTGCTGGCAGTGAGGAGAACCTGTGGAGAAACTGGCTGTGGTCCAGTGTGTGTGAGATCTTCTCCAGCTCAGCGTCTCTCCTCTTCAGCTCCATCATCTCCTGCTCCAGCTTCTTCTCAAGCTCTTTGACTCCACTCACTGCTGCCCCCTGTGTGGATCGGACCTGCTGCTGCACCTCAGAGCGTCTTTTCTCCAGCAGACGGATCATCTGGGTGAGGATCTTCTCGCTGTCCTTCACTGCTTTATCAGCAGAGCCGTTGATGGACTCCACCTCCTTCTGAAGCACCTTCAGCTCTTCCTCTGTGTGCTGGATCTTCTGCTGGATCTTCTGCCTGGTCTCCTCCAGCTCTCTCTGCCTCCCAGGCCTCTGTACTGCTGCTGACACTGTCTGATGACCTTTATGTTCATCCATACAGCATAAAGCACAGATGATCTTCTGATCAGTGCGGCAGAACATCTTCATCACCTCATCATGACGAGGGCAGATGTTCTCCTGGAGCTGCTGGCTGGGTTCCACCAGCTTGTGTCTCTGTAGGGGAGCAGCATCACGATGAGGCTGGAGGTGAGAGTCACAGTAGGAGGCCCGACAGACCAGACAGGACTTGAGGGCCTTCAGTTTCCTCCCAGTGCAGACATCACAGGCCACATCTCCAGCTCCAGCATAGCAGTGATCAGCAGGAGCATCTTGGAGTCCAGTCCCCCCCCCCCCCCGCAAAGAAACTTGGCACGTTAACTTTGCCGACACGTTAGCGTAGCGCGACAGCGATAGCGTGCTTCCCCCCCCCCATCAACGTTAGCGCAATTTCCAACCAGCACTGCAGAGAGAAAGGCAATATCCAGCTGGAGTGAAAATACATCCCAGTGCCCACCATCACAGGCATATAGACGTAGATAAGATACATTTACATAAAATACCAGAATGTTTGTCAATTTTTCATTAAAACATATTTTATTTATTTAGTTAGATAAAAATGTTTCCTCCCAGCACAATATGTATTTGTTAATTTAACTCACATTCCTGCCATCATCTTAACACAATTCAGTGTCACTTTTAAGTTGGAAAAGCATAATAATTAAATTACTTAAATGGCACATTTCAAGTAAAACTGTTGCTATTTAGTCTATTTGTGGTGGTATGTGAGTTATACTTCCCATAAAAAGACTTCCTTTTACATCAAGAATGGTTAAATTTTCATAGATGACTCCCAAAGAGACAGACATATTCTGTCAAGTTCTAACCTGAAGACCACTCTGTCTGGTCCAAAAAGAATTATATTGAATTGAGAGCAGCTGTTCTTATTTTCTCTTTTTTGAGAGAGATTTGCTCAGATTTTCAGTTGACCTGTTGATTTGATTTCTCTGATTAAAATTAAAACAAAGTCTGATATTTGGCAGCTTGTTTAATTCTTATACATAGGTATAAAATACATTTTTTATAATAACATTCACAAGTTTTCGTGGGGTCAGGCGTCATCGGGGGTCATCGGGCATCGCGTCGGCCACGGCGGCTCAGTCCCACAAACGCTGCTTGCAGCTTTAATTTATTGTTTTGATTTAATTTAATTTATTAGTGTTAATGGCTGCTGAAAAAAGGGGATGAATAGTTCAAATTCGAGTTGAAAGTAAAATATACAAATGTTGGAAGTACTAGTAATCATTACTATGTACAGTTATGCCCATCTGTTATCTTTGTTGGGCTTGAGTTTATGATTATTTTTTTTACCCTGTGCATCTTTTGTTTTGTTAGTAGTACTTGTCATTGCTCCAACACGAATAAACATGTTGCGTCCCACTAGATGGCGCATTTGCCTTATTTACAAGCACCACGGTCATCGGAGCTGATCGCTGCCACTCTCAGCAGCGTGCCTCTACTAAGGTCTACTAAGATTCCACAATCTATTACACCTCGTGAGCAAAACAGGCTACAGGTAAAATTAAACATCTTCAGTTGAGCAACTCAGGCAAGTTAAACTGATTTAAAAACAAACAAACACTATAATACTAGGAAAAGAATCGTCTAGATGTCAATAAATACAACAGATTGAGTATTCATGAAAAAAAATGCTTACTTTAAATAAGAAAATCCAACAAACCAACAAGTGCAACACTAAAAAGCAAACCAACAATGCTTAATTACCTTAGCTTCGTCCCACACTTATCAGCTTAGCTACTAAGAATAACACACATTATTCACCTGGACAGAAGGAGGTTCTGAGGAACGTGTTGGTCCTGGAGCTTCCTGGTCAGGATGTTCGGGAGATCCCTCTGGCTCAATGTCTGGAGCGCCAACATATTTTAGAATTGCTCCTGCAGAGACAAAGCTCATTAGATCATCAAGCAAAACAGATCAGAAGCACATTTTCCTATTTTATTATTACAGTGGTGTTGCAGTAATATAGGAAAATTAAAAATGTATTTGTTTTTAAATTAAACATTATGATTGCAGTGTCCCTTTAAAGCTTTTACCCAATTACAAAACTGTCACTTTTAAGAGTTTTTGGCATTTCTTTACACACTGTACTAGTTAAAGTAATAAAACTAAGATAAATGACCCACTGCCACAACAGTCTAAAATAGTCAACACCATGCCAAATAAAGTATTTCCATAAAATATTTCTTTGAATTATAAAACAGTAGCACATTTCTAATGAAGGGCCTACAAAATACAAACTAAGCTTAGTAAATTCATCCTAAGTTAAGGCTAAAATAACATTAAGAGTCAAATATGTGAGAGACAACTTCCACTGAACAATAACAGGGGACAGACTACAACAACAACTACAACATGCCCTTCCTCCCTCCCTCCCTGTTAGAATGTGAATGAACGGGTGTGGAGTCAATCAGTCATTCCCATGGCAGGATAGGCCAACTTGACAGGACATGGTCAACTTTCATAAAACAAACAAAAACGCTGATTCATGACAAACAAATATTAGCCAGCCAACTAACATTTATCCGACGCTAGCTAGCTGGCTAGCAGGACAAATAAACAAACTTGGGGGACAACAGCGTTTCACCTCCACCTCTCCAGCCCACATCACAAACAAATAACTTACCTTTCCCCTTTGCAAGTTTTTCTTGATCAGTTTTCTTTTCCTTCCGTTTTTCCGCACCGCTGGGATAACTCCTTTTTGATGCCATTATGGTGTCTGTTTGTTTTTAATCCTCTCGCTAACGGGAACGAATGGTAGCTGTCAATCATTCACATCATACCTGTCGGCGTCGCCGGCCCGCTACGTCACAACCTGCGTGACAGTGCGGCAAGCCCCCAGAGTCCAAGATGGCGTCCCATTCCTTTCAATGAAGTTGCTCACCCAGCGCACGGCTCCCAAAAACCTTTTGACTTCCGCATTGATGGGATAATAGAGCATGCGCAGTTGTGTCAGTGTGGAGACCGTCACTGACAGACGTGCGCGCTCACGAACCGTACAAAATTCAACATGGAAATGAATGTATTTTTTACGGAACAACTGACGATTGTTGTTTCAAAATTTCTATCAATAATAATGATTATTATTATTATTATTATTATTATTATTATTATTATTATTATTATTATATTAATAAAATAGTATTATTATAAGAATATACTATTATTTGTGTATTAAACAAGTGAGCAATGTGCCACTGAATAATAAATGACAATTCTTTGAAGCAACTCTCTAAGGACCATAATAGCACTGCCACACATATTTTTTTAATTAATAACCTCTTTGGAAAGCAGACAAAGTAATGAAATGATTGGTCTATTTATTTCATCAGAACTAAAAAAATAAAAAATAAAAACTGAACGATCTTGAAAGTTCCTCCCTGAAAGTTCCTCCCTTTCTCTTGCACCTGTCGATGTGTGTAGCTAACACAAATTTGCAAATATTTTGTCGTCCTCATGGAATTAAACAGCACACC
>NW_027466335.1:22500-34257 GCF_046127955.1 Nelusetta ayraudi | reverse complement strand
TGTTGGATTGTGTGTTTGATGTGTTACGAGGGAGGCAGACTCACACAGGTGTGTGTGTGTGTGTGTGTGTGTGATAGAGCCGCAGCTGAATGCTGCTCTGCTTGGGATCTCTCTTTGCCTCATCGGGCCGGACAGCCTTCAAAGTCTCCCGAGCCTCTCTGAAAACACTTCTCTTTTTCATCCTCTCATCAGCAAATCCCCTCTCTGGGAAGGTCGCCCTGATGTTGGAGCGCTGCTCTCTGACGACCGGCTCCATCTCACGTCCTGGCCGGCTCTGATGTCGGAGCAAAGGTCTGCAACGTGTTTGGAGTTGTGTTGAAGTGGGCCGCACAGCTGCACAACTTCCCTCCGAGTCTTCCCATCCCTCGCTCCCGCTCATCTCCCCCCCCCCCCCAACATCTCTGGGATTCGTTCCTCCTGTGTCTCGCTGCGGTGTGGCCGCCTTCATTGTTTCCACCTGCGCTCACCTCGATTGGAAACAGTCCTCGGTCCCCTTTGGACCACAATCCTCTGTTCGTGGACTTTGTGTTAGAACCACGGGGATCATTGTCAAGCTTTGTTTTTGTCTTTTTTCCCGTGTGGGAATCGACAGCTTTTTATTCCCTGCAACCCAGAGACTGTCTGAATGTTGAACACCGAGCCTGCAGGTCGGCTCACGTCGTGGCGCCGGCGCCACCTGGGGAGCCAATCACTTCCTGTAATGGACAAACTGGGCGTGCACACGCGCTCTGAAGAGGAATTCCCACTCCTGCTTCTCCGACGAGACGTTGCTCGGAAAAAAAAGTCTCGCAAAAATGAGAAACGTGGACGTGAAAGCCAATTTGACTTTGACTGTGCAGATGTTCACCGCAGCTGGTTAGCACAGCGGCTAACATCTGTGTGTGGGAGTGTTTGTGCTCATGTCAGCCTCACAAACAAAAGAAAGAAAGAAAGAAAGAAAGAAACATCCTTCTCCCTCTGCTTGTGTTTGCCACGTACTTTTGCACAAAAACCTGTCTGTCTGATCATCTCTAGATTCTCACTTTATGCTGTCGCCTATTAGCCAATTAGCCTATTAGCCAATTAGCCTATTAGCGCTCCCACATTCCACTGCATCCCCAACCCCGAGACCGTCCACCGCTTTCCTCCTCCTTGCTGTTTTTGAAACGGGGGGTGGGGGGGGGGGGTCGATTCTGGACCCAAATGCACCACACAGACAACCTTTGAAAGGTTCAAAAAAAAAAAAGGCACGGCTTTATTTCTTGAGAGAGGCGGCTGGTCAGTTGAAAAGAGGGGGGAGAGAAACAACTTCTCCAAAGTGATCGAAAAGGGGCCAAGGGCAAAACAGGAATCCTCTTCTGGGGAAAAACAGGTCAAAACACAAAACTCACTCAAGCGCTTAAGTCCAGGGGAACCAGGAACCAGGATAGGCCAAGTCCGTAGCCCAGGAGTCAGTCCGGGGTTTCGTGCTGCAGCGTGGTGCATGTCAGTGGAACAGTCTGGCGGGGAGCAGAGGGAGCAGGGCGGCTCAATAGTCAGGCAGGGGGAGCAGGTGAAGAGAGGTGCTGCTGATTGACCTGGGTGGCGATGCCTTCAGGGAAGAAACGAAAATGAAGCAGCAACAAGACAGCAAACCATAACAGTTTTCCAGCTGCTTGGCACGGAATGATGGGAATATTCTTGCTGTGCTGAGGTGTAATCTAATTAGCGGCTGTGCTAGGACGCTACAGGGCGTGTCCTACATATTTAATCCTCTACATTTCCTGCTTGTAAGATTATTTTCTCGCTATTTTTCCTTCAGAGCAGATACCTTGATGACCTACATAGGGGATATATTTAGTTGGACCAAAATAATCTGATGTTTGCGTGGAATAAAAAAAATAAATAAAAAACAAAGAGCTTGTTGGCCTGCACCATCCCGACAGCTTGTCCCTCTTCTGCCTGGGAGCAAAAAATATCCGGACGAACAAGTGAGTCATTCTGCTGCAGGCCAAGCCAACTTTTCTTCCCTTCATTTTCAGTCCTTATTCCACGAAATAAACAGAGGGACACTGTGCAAGTGGGAGTGTTTTTAGCCGGCTCCTCAGGACTCCTCCCAGGTGCTTGCACTGAGTCAGGACTCCTCCGGCCAAGTCCATGACACCGTCACAATCTCCCTCAAATACTCACAAAAACCTTTGCTTCCAAACGCAAACCCAAAGAACTGCCTGAGTTCAGCAGCCGCCCCGCGAGGCCTCGCTCTCCCTCGCTCTCCCTCGTTCTCCCTCCCTCGCTCTCCCTCACTCTGCCTCACTCTCCCTCCCTCGCTCTCCCTCGCTCTCCCTCACTCTCCCTCCCTCGCTCTCCCTCACTCTGCCTCACTCTCCCTCCCTCGCTCTCCCTCGCTCTCCCTCACTCTCCCTCCCTCGCTCTCCCTCACTCTGCCTCACTCTCCCTCCCTCGCTCTCCCTCGCTCTCCCTCACTCTCCCTCCCTCGTTCTCCCTCGCTCTCCCTCACTCTCCCTCCCTCACTCTGCCTCACTCTCCCTCCCTCGCTCTCCCTCACTCTGCCTCACTCTCCCTCCCTCGCTCTCCCTCGCTCTCCCTCACTCTCCCTCCCTCGCTCTCCCTCACTCTGCCTCACTCTCCCTCCCTCGCTCTCCCTCACTCTCCCTCCCTCGCTCTCCCTCGCTCTCCCTCGCTCTCCCTCCCTCGCTCTCCCTCACTCTCCCTCCCTCGCTCTCCCTCACTCTGCCTCACTCTCCCTCCCTCGCTCTCCCTCACTCTGCCTCACTCGCTCTCCCTCGCTCTCCCTCACTCTCCCTCCCTCGCTCTCCCTCGCTCTCCCTCACTCTCCCTCCCTCGCTCTCCCTCACTCTGCCTCACTCGCTCTCCCTCGCTCTCCCTCACTCTCCCTCCCTCGCTCTCCCTCGCTCTCCCTCACTCTCCCTCCCTCGCTCTCCCTCACTCTCCCTCGCTCTCCCCCTCTCCCCCTCCCTCACTCTCCCTCGCTCTCCCCTCTCTCCCTCCCTCGCTCTCCCTCGTCTTTGTCTTTCCAGCCGAGCCGAATTCTCAATCTGATCCGCTATCGTCTCCTACGGCGGTTTTTGGCGGGCGGCGCCGGCCAAGATGGATGCATCGGCGCCCTCTTTTCATCGACAAAAAAAAAAAATGAAGCTTCACGCTCGGCGGTCGACGCTGGAATGGATTCCGCCGCTACCTGCAGGTGCATCTGAGGCGCGGCAGTAATCCATCTGATGCAGCTCGAGCATGGGACAGCACGGCAGCCCCCGGCTTTCTGTCTGTGTGTGTGTGTGTGTCTGTGTGTGTGTGTGTGTGTCTGTGTGTCTGTGTGTGTGTGTCTGTGTGTGTGTGTGTGTGTGTGTGTGTGTGTGTGTGTGTGTCTGTGTGTGTGTGTGTGTGTATGGAGGTAAAATACATCCCAGAGGTGAATAAGAGCCACTTAAAAACGACTCATGGCTCACTTGTAAGAGGCCGTCAAGGTTCAAGGTTCAAGGTTCAAGGTTCTTTATTTGCCATTTGTGCATCAAACAGACGTTCCAGGCACTTTGGGAATCTTGTGCGGTGTTCCCCGAGTCGGCAGTCTCATCGTAGAGGAGAGAAAGAAAATATAATAGGAAGAAGTCAACGATCCTTTGCTTGTTGTTTTTCCCAGTGCAGCTTTGTCAGGCCAACTAGCGCTTGGAATCAACGTGGAGCAATGACGGCAACAACACTTCATTAAAGCGAGGGCCGGGAGTTCAGGCCCGACAGTGGGAAGCAGGGGATGTGGGAAACGTTCTCACCCCGGCGCTAACCGCAGAGATGATTTACACATTTTACACACAGCAAAATGAACGCTAATTGTTGTGCGAAATGTCAAATAATGCATTTCACACTCCTGCCGTCTCCTCTGTGCGCGCGTGTGTGTGTGTGTGTGTGTGTGTGTGTGTGTGTGTGTGTGTGTGTGTGTGTGTGTGTGTGTGTGTGTGCATGCTTGATAAACCCTGGTATGCTTCATTTGGCCAAGATGGAGACGTTAACAAAGGCTGCCTGCAGGCGCTCATCGATTGATCACACCTTTCGCCGCAGCTTGTTTGTTTGTCACGCAAAAACACACACACACACACACACACACACACACACACACACACACACACACACACACCAATGTAAAGCCATGGACATGGATGCACATTTAAAAAAAGGGGAGGGGTATGGGGGGGGCTTGTCGGCAAACAATTTTCAAAAAAAAAAATCTCCAGACTGAACGTGCAACAAACGTGGACGATGAGACATCAACACAACACAACACAAACTGCCACCAACAAAAAGTCCATAAAATGTCCAGTTGGTTGGACTGTTGCAAGGCTGCTGCCCCTTCCTCAATTAAAGTGGGACTCATTAAAGTGGCAACAGCAAAGAAAAGGTCTTCTTTCATCAATGTGCAACTGGCTCCTGCCTCCAACTAGAGTCCCGCAATGACAACCATCTCTTCCTCTCCTTCTTCTTCTTCTTCTTCTTCTTCTTCTTCTTCTTCTTCTTATGCGGATGATGTCATTGTTTTAGTTAAAAGCCAAAACGATGTTGATATTTTAACCATTTTAACTGATAAATATAATAAAATGTCTGCTGCAAAAGTTAATTGGAGTAAAAGTGAGGCAATTGCTGTTGGGAAGTGGGCAAGTGGCCTCCCAACCCTTCCCCAGAACCTGGCCTGGAAGACAGAGGGGCTAAAGTACCTCGGGGTCTTCCTCGGAAATGAGGCCATGGTGAAAAAAAACTGGGAAGGAGTGGAGGAAAAAATCGAACAAAGAATAAAAAAATGGAAATGGTTGCTCCCACAGATGTCCTATAGAGGCAGAGTTCTGGTTTTAAACAACCTAGTCGCGTCCCTCCTGTGGCACCGACTGTCCTGTCTGGACCCTCCAGCTGGACTTATGGTCAGAATCCAAGAGAAAGTCATAGATTTTTTTTGGGATGAAAAACATTGGGTGCCACAGGGGGTGCTGTTTTTACCGAGAGAGGAGGGGGGACAGGGCCTCATCCACCTGGCCAGCAGGACTGCAGCTTTCAGGCTGCAGTTTCTCCAGCGCTTCCTGACTGGTCCAACAGACCTGGTGTGGAGAGGTGTGGCCTGCTGCATCTTCAGAGAGGTGAGTCAACTGGGACTGGACACTGCTCTGTTTTTAATGGATTCCAATTTTTTAAAGTTAAATGGGATTCCTCCTTTTTATCAAAGTGTTTTTAAAGTATGGGCTTTTTTTAGAAGCAGCAAAGAAAAAAACACCTCCGATTCTCTGCTCTGGCTTTTAAAAGAACCACTTATTCATGGTGCAAGATTGGACATTTCTAGTGGTGCGACGCCCGGGCTGACGGCTGCTCTGCTCAGGACAAACACCGTGGACTTGCAGCGCCTGGTCCGAGCGGCAGGACCGACCCTTGGCGACCACCAGACTGTGGGAAGTGTGCTGGGCCTGCAGTCCACCAGGATGACAGAGAGACTGCTCCAGCTGTGGAGGGAGAGACTATCCCCTGGAGAACGCAGTCTCCTTGTGCAGCTGGAGTCAGGCACAGAGCCAGACACCACAGAACCCTTCCCGGCTTTAAGAATCACCCCTCGCTTTGAGACCGAAGGCCCTCTACTAAAGACCACATCCCTTCACCTTGGCCACACTAAGAAGAAGGACTTCTATAAAGTGTGCATCCAAGTTTTTAACCAAAAGACTCTGGGAAAAAGAACAACGTGTGCTTGGAGTAAAAGATTGGACGGTACACCCCACTGGAGAGTCCTGTACAAGCCGCCACTGAAGAAAAGAACAGGAGATCTTCAGTGGCGGATCCTGCATGGGGCCATTGCCTCCAATGCTTTTATCTCCATCATTAACCCTGCTGTGTCCAACCAGTGCCCCTTCTGCGACTCCAGCGAAACGTTTTTTCACATTTTTACTGATTGTTTTAGACTCACTGCATTTTTTATTGTTTTAACTAATGTTTTTAGTTCTTTTAATCAGAGTTTTACAATCACAAATTTTATTTATGGTACGGGCTACAGCAAAAAAAACAAAGAAATGTGGCAACTTTTAAATTTTATTATTGGAGAAGCAAAAATGGCAATTTACATCTCAAGGAAAAATAAAATAGAATGTCTCGGTAGCGATGATGCAACAATGGTGTGGCGCCGTAACCTGCGTTCCCGAATCCACCTAGAGTTTTCTTTTTTTAAAATGGTGAAAGACCTTGATGCTTTCCAAAAAATCTGGTGCCACAAGAATATTTTGTGTGCTATTTTAAACAATAAGTTATTTTTTTCTGATGCACTAAAAGATTGAATGTTTTCTTTTTTTTTGGCTTTTGATTTGTGTTTGTGTTTTTTTTTGTCTATTTATGTATTTATTCATTTAATACTTTTATTTTTATTTCGTTTTGTTTTGAATGGGTTGTCTCTTTTGTTTTGGTTTTTGATTTTGTGTTGTTGTTCATTATTTTATTTTTTAGTTCATTTATTTCTTTGTTTTAATCATTTATTTATGTTAGGAAAGGTGCATAAGTTTTTAGCCTGTACTTTGTAAATAAATGTGATTGAAAAAATCAAAAAAAATCTTCTTCTTCTTCTTCTTCTTCTTCTTCTTCTTCTTCTTCTTCTTCTTCTTCTTCTTCTTCTTCTGCAGGGCCAAAAGAGACGCTAAGAATCACAACAGCGCCAGGACCATCTGGAAAACCAAAAATGAAGTCTTGAGGCTGGAGCTCCGCAGGACGGATGAGCTGGGTTTCAGAACAGAGCTCTCGGGACGCTGAGGGACGCGGCTGCACTGCGAGGTTGCGACAGCAGGACGGAGCTTTGCAGCAAGTGAGTGCAAAGAGTTGCGACAGATGAGAGTTCAGTTGTGAGCTCCAGGCAGAGAAAGATCCAGGCAGTGGCAGCAGCGGCAGCAGCAGCAGCAGCGTCAAGAACAAACAAGGCCAAAGTGTCAAGAAGGAGCAGCAGGACGCACACAGCGGTTTGTGTTGTTGGTCTGGTTGTGCAGCGCTGTTTGTTCCTTCATGGTGGTGCTGCAGGTGGCGCCGCTCGTTTGTCATGCAACCTACGTTGCCTGCACAGTGTGTCTGCCGTGCTTCTCTCCGTGTGTGCATGTGTGTGTGTGCATGTGTGTGTGTGTGTGTGTGTGTGTGTGTGTGTGTGTTCAAGGTGTGAGGTGATGAGTCACTGTGGTTTGACATACATTTTCCTGGGTGATCTCTCTCACACATCTGTGCGAGCACGCACACACACACACACACACACACACACAGGATGTGAGGTGCAGCGTGTTGCAGAAGGTCTCCAGCAGAAGGTCTCCAGCAGCAGAAGGTCTCCAGTAGAAGGTCTGCAGTAGAAGGTCTCCAGCAGAAGGTCTCCAGCAGAAGGTCTCCAGCAGCAGAAGGTCTCCAGTAGAAGGTCTCCAGTAGAAGGTCTCGAGTAGAAGGTCTCCAGCAGAAGGTCTCCAGCAGCAGAAGGTCTCCAGTAGAAGGTCTCCAGTAGAAGGTCTCCAGCAGAAGGTCTCCAGCAGCAGAAGGTCTCCAGTAGAAGGTCTGCAGTAGAAGGTCTCCAGCAGAAGGTCTCCAGTAGAAGGTCTCCAGTAGAAGGTCTCCAGTAGAAGGTCTCCAGTAGAAGGTCTCCAGAAGGTCTCCAGTAGAAGGTCTCCAGCAGAAGGTCTCCAGCAGCAGAAGGTCTCCAGGAGCAGAAGGTCTCCAGCAGCAGGTCTCCAGAAGGTCTCCAGCAGCAGGTCTCCAGCAGAAGGTCTCCAGCAGAAGGTCTCCAGCAGCAGAAGGTCTCCAGTAGAAGGTCTGCAGTAGAAGGTCTCCAGCAGAAGGTCTCCAGTAGAAGGTCTCCAGTAGAAGGTCTCCAGCAGAAGGTCTCCAGAAGGTCTCCAGCAGAAGGTCTCCAGTAGAAGGTCTCCAGCAGAAGGTCTCCAGCAGCAGGTCTCCAGCAGAAGGTCTCCAGCAGAAGGTCTCCAGCAGCAGAAGGTCTCCAGTAGAAGGTCTGCAGTAGAAGGTCTCCAGCAGAAGGTCTCCAGTAGAAGGTCTCCAGCAGAAGGTCTCCAGCAGCAGAAGGTCTCCAGGAGCAGAAGGTCTCCAGCAGCAGGTCTCCAGAAGGTCTCCAGCAGAAGGTCTCCAGAAGGTCTCCAGCAGCAGGTCTCCAGAAGGTCTCCAGAAGGTCTCCAGCAGAAGGTCTCCAGCAGCTCTGATGAGCTGCCTACCTGCAGTAGAACCGGCCTCTGACAGGGGAACACCAACCCCAGCTGAGATGATGCGGTGTTTATGAGACACGGCTGTGCGTCGTCTGCGTTGCTCCTTGGTGCTGACAGTGTTTGCAAGACTCTGACGGCGGCGCTGATGTCCAGCTGTGTTGAGATGTTCAAGGACGTGGGGATTTCAGCTACTTTGGCCCAGTTTGGCCCTCACGTGGCAGAAAGCGGCGGCAGGTCTTTGAGATGTTGAGTGAACGCAGGTGTGAAAGCCGTCTCTCATCTTTAAAATCCTGGAACAATTTAGAAAAATCTGACATTTTGTTTCGTGCTTTGTTTCGATCGAGACAAAGCGGTGCCCCTTGTGACATCACCAGTGGACTCAATTGAGGAAATGTTTGACGATGTTGTCTATTTTCTATTCAATGTTGTCTCCGAGGTCTGCTCTGTCTTCAGTCCTTCACATGAAAACAGGAAGTCATTCCTTTTCCTTCCTGCTCTTTCTGATGGTTCTGTCCGGCCCGACCCGCCACTCCTCCGCTGAGAGGCCGCCGCCCCGGCGCCGCCGCCTCGCATCGCCGCTCAATTTAAACACATTAAACCCGCGGCCACCTTCGCCCCCCCCCCACCCCCACCCCCCCCCCCCCTCCCCCTGGGCGGAATAGATTTACTGGATAGCCCATAAAATCCCATATCACTTCTCCAACTGTTATCACACAGCCGTAGAAATAGCAGCGCTTTAATGGGGGTGTTAAACGGCCAATTGATGCGTAATGCACCCAGCTTTTATTTCCTTTTGTAAGTGATGGTGACACACGAGAGCGTGTAAAAAAAAAAAAACCCACAGACTATTAAACAAGCTCGATGAATTCAGGCAATGCAGGCGCACGTGCACGTGCACGTGCACCTGCATGCGCTCGTGGTGTCCCTGAATGATTAAATCTTTGTTGGGATGAATATTAAAGCAGTGTGTGTGTGTGTGTGTGTGTGTGTGTGTGTGTTTCAAAGTCCCTGCGAGTGTGTGTGTGTGTGTGTGTGTGTGTGTGTGTGTGTGTGTGTGTGTGTGTTTCTTCGCATGCGAGCGGCGCCATCCTGCAGCCAGACGCTTCCTCCTCACCGTCGGGCCGACTAATCACTGCGATTAGTGACTCACTTGGCCATTGCAGGTTTCATCATACACACACACACACACACACACACACACACACACACATACACACACATACATATATAAGTATATATAAATATACACAAAAAGCCAGGTCCACAGCTGCAAAGAACTCCAGCAGGGGAACTTTTTGCACAGGCGACATTCACACACACACACATTCACACACACACACACACACACACTCACACACACACACACACACACACACACACACACACACACACACACGGGGCTGCGCTGTTGACGGCGGCACACTCCTCCACCTTCACCCCCGCTGCCCGCCATCCATCACGCTGCCACTCGGGAGCGACGCGGAGAAATGAGAGGCGACGGGAGGGAGAGCGGCCAGCAGACAAAGGAAGGAGTGACCGTCTGCCTCGCCTGGCTCTGCTCTTACCTTCCTCTGTGCGCACACACACACACACACACACACACACACACACACACACACGCGCAAAGTCACACACGTACTATGGTCACGTAAGCGAAAGCAGAAAGCCTGACAGGCGACCACATCCTCAGCAGGGAGTCGCAGCCTCTCAGCGACGCTCCGCCACAGCGGCTCCACCTCCCATTTGTGCAAAGGTGAGGTGGAGCCGGTGGAGACGGAAAAGACATCAAGCGTTTGGCCCGACTGCAGCTGGCGGCCCGGCGGACCGCTCGCACGTCTGCAGTCTGCACGCGTGTGCGAGGAGCATCAAAGGCTCTGTGCGTGCGCCGGGCCCTCGCTTCCTCTCCTAGCGCCCTGCTCACGTTGCGCCTCACAAGCCGGGCCAGAAGAGCACCTGGGGTAGGCGGCCTGGTCCCGCGGCTGCGCTTCAGCGGCGCCCGGTCCGGGCTGCTCCCAATCGGCGCCCGGCCCTGGCGCTCACAGCGCCTGCCGGCACCGTCTGTCCACAGACTGTCTGCGGCGCCGCTCAGAGAACATTAACAGTCTCTTTTATGAGGCGGCGGCACCCCCGCCCCGCCCCGCCCCGCCCCGCCCCCGGGTCCCACCCGACCTCCGGAACAATGAAGATTGCGTCTTGGGGGGAATAAATGCGGCCCCGCGGGGCGGCTTTGAAGGTCGCTGAGCGGCCATCTTCAGACGACGGTGAGGTGAACTCCAGCGGCACCGGAACCCCGCCGAGGGGGCTCCACCGCCACAGGGGGAGGGCCTTCAAAAGGAAATGCAATAGTGGCGGCTACTGTACAAATCAGCGTGGCGACAGGTGTGGAGCAAAGATACGGAGGAGACGGAGGCCAGCGGAGGGTCTGCGGTCCTGGGGGCCCACTAATGGGAGCCAGAGCCGCCTTGTCTGTCTTCAACCAACAACACCTCGTAACACTGGGCCGTGTGTGTGTGTGTGTGTGTGTGTGTGTGTGTGTGTGTGTGTTGGAGGAGGTGGAGGAGGAGGAGGAGGAGGAGGAGGAGGAGGAGGAGGAGGTATAGAGACTGGTGTGCATTATGTTACAAGTGAAAAAACAGAAAAACAGAGTGCGTCTCTTGTGTGTTTTGCCAGGCTCCTCCCCCCCAGATGGGTTGTGTGTTTCACCATGTGACCTGCAGACTGCACGGCCGTGGCGTTTGTTAGCAGTGTGTCTGCTACTTTGTTGACGTTAGACCACACTGGCTCTGGGGGGAGGGGGGGGTTGAGAAAGTTTCTCTGGGGATGTTGGATCAGTTGCATCGTTAGCCTAGCTCGCCGCTAGCCTCGCTGAGTCGGATCGCTGGGATTGCAACAGGTGAAGGTTTCTGGTGCGTCTCCACGACGTCCATCAGAGGGCGCTGGGTCTCTGGAGTCTGTCGCCCCTTAAAGTGCTCCCAGAAGAGGGCGCTGTAGAAATCCATGTGGAAGTTGCAGTGTCGGGACTTCACGCGATAGAATGACAGAAGGGCAGAGAGCGGCCACCAGGGGGCAGCACGTGCCAGGGGAAGCTACAAACTGCTGGACAGGCAGTAGAAAATAACAAAACGAGATTGCCAATTTGGAACCTGACTGTGACAGAAGCTTCACTCCGTCTCCGTCCTCTGACGGACTGCTGGAGAAACATCCGCCCCGCCAGGTTCAATCTCTCCACAGCGTCGCAACACAAATAGTGCAAAAAGATAATTGCCACATTTTATTTTAATCAGTGTTGTGCCTCTCGCGGGGGCTGCAGGAGAGCCGAACTCCGTATTTAACAATTTCCGTTCCTCTTTCACAGAACGGGATTTAATTGCGGTGCGGGGAAGTAAACAACACGTTCGCGCACGCACACAGACACACAGACAGACACACACACACACACAGACACAGACACAGACACACACAGACAGACAGACACACACACACAGACAGACACACACACCACAGACACACACACACACACACACACACACACACACACACCACAGACACACACACACACACACACACA
>NW_027466335.1:0-20000 GCF_046127955.1 Nelusetta ayraudi | reverse complement strand
TGCTTTCCTCCTCAGGGTTGTTTGTAAATCAGACTTCATCCACAGATACTTCCCTCACACTCCACGCTGCCCCTTGAAATCTCTCTCCCTCTCTCCATCTCACACACACACACACACACACACACACACACACACACACACACACACTAAGGCCCCTGCCAACAAAGAGAGAGGGGCAAGAGGAGCGAGAGAGGGAAAGAAAGGGAGAAGAAGGAAAATGCACGCTTGACTAATTCTTGTATTCAGAATCAGTGGTCCCGAACCCCCCCCCCCCCTCCTGTGTGTGTGTGTGTGTGTGTGTGTGTGTGTGTGTGTGTGTGTGTGTGTGTGTGCGCGTGCGTGCACAAACTGGCACACTCTAACCTTGACATTTTAGCATCATGGGGCGATGAATGAAAATGACCACAATACACTTGAGGGGGGGGGGGGAGAGGGCGGGGTGAGGGGTGAGGATGGGGGGAGGGGGGAGGAGGGTGAGGAGGGGGGTGAGGCTGGGGGGGTGAGAGCTTTAACATGGAGGGAGTCGAACGCAGAGGAAGATCGGCTCTTTGCTGCATGTGTGTGTGTGTGTCTGTGTGTGTGTGTGTGTGTGTGTGTGTGTGTGTGTGTGTGTGTGTGTGTGTGTGTGTGTGTGTGTGTGTGTGTGTGGCTGATGGTTATTTGGAGGCCTGCGGGGCCCTGGGCTGGACTGATGTTGTTTTCCTTCAATCAAGGAGGCTGAGTGGGAGGACGTGTTCACACTGCACTCACAACACTGCGCTCAGGTAAAGACTCCTCCCCCGGCCGCCAGCAGGGGGGGGAGACGCGGCCAGACTCTGTGTCTGCGCCGGCCTCCCGGGCCCTGGACTTCTCACACACTGCGGCGTCTATATTTTTGTGGCGAAGACACACGGCTGGTGTGAAATCCTCCCGAGTCTTACAAGTCTGCCTCCGCTGACCTCTCAGCTCAGAGCTTCAGCTGCAGCGCCACCTGTCTGCGTGTCCAAGATCCTCATATCGTGCACAATGCATCCTGGCATCAGTCTGTGGCTCTGCTGCCTTCAGGGGACCTCTCACACTTGTGAAAGTCCACTCCGCCTTGTTGTGATGTCACAAAGGGCACTGATACGGTGGTGATTGGCGGTATTTTTTTTTGAAAAGGGGTCCCAGAGTGGGAAAATCCGACAACGCCGCTCCGTCGTTGTCACGTCGTTGCCGTCTGGATGGTGAAAACGGCTTTTCCTTGTAAAGCGATGACATCATCGCACCGTCACTGTCATGTGACCGGAAAAAAACCCAGGCATGCAATGCGTTAGCAGCGGCACAGACAACAACGATAGCGGCCAGCGGAGTTGTCTTTGTATCGCAGGCGCTTCAAGATGTGTTGGCAATATTACTACACAACCTCACACAACCTCACACAACCTCACACAACAACACAAACTCACAACCTCACAACCTCACACAACCCCACACAACCTCACACAACCTCACACAACCTCACACAACTCACAACCTCACACAACCTCACACAACCTCACACAACAACACAACCTCACACAACCTCACACAACCTCACACAACAACACACAACCTCACACAACCTCACACAACCTCACAACCTCACACACCTCACACAACCTCACACAACCCCACACAACCTCACACAACGCTCACACACCCCACACACCCCACACAACCTCTCACAACCTCACACAACCTCACACAACCCCACACAACAACACAACCTCACACAACCTCACACAACCTCACACAACCCCACACAACCTCACACAACCTCTCACAACCTCACACAACCTCACACAACCCCACACAACCTCACACAACCTCTCACAACCTCACACAACCTCACACAACCCCACACAACCTCACACAACCTCTCACAACCTCACACAACCTCACACAACCCCACACAACAACACAACCTCACACAACCTCACACAACCTCACACAACCCCACACAACCTCACACAACCTCTCACAACCTCACACAACCTCACACAACCCCACACAACCTCACACAACCTCTCACAACCTCACACAACCTCACACAACCCCACACAACCTCACACAACCTCACACAACCCCACACAACCTCACACAACCTCTCACAACCTCACACAACCTCACACAACCCCACACAACAACACAACCTCACACAACCCCACACAACAACACACAACCTCACACAACCTCACACAACCTCTCACAACCTCACACAACCTCACACAACCTCTCACAACCTCACACAACCCCTCACAACAACACACAACAACACACAACCTCACACAACCTCACACAACCCCACACAACCCCACACAACCTCACACAACCTCACACAACCCCACACAACCTCACACAACCTCTCACAACCTCACACAACCTCACACAACCCCACACAACAACACAACCTCACACAACCCCACACAACCTCTCACAACCTCACAACCTCACACAACCTCACACAACAACACACAACCTCACAACCTCACACAACCTCACACAACCCCACACAACAACACAACAACACAACAACACAACCTCACAACCTCACACAACAACACACAACCTCACACAACCTCACACAACAACACACAACCTCACAACCTCACACAACCTCACACAACCTCACAACCTCACACAACCTCACACAACCTCACACAACCTCACACAACCTCACAACAACACACAACCTCACACAACCTCACAACCTCACACAACCTCACAACCTCACACAACCTCACAACCTCACACAACCTCACAACAACACACAACCTCACAACCTCACACAACCTCACAACCTCACACAACCTCACAACAACACACAACCTCACACAACCTCACAACCTCACACAACCTCACAACCTCACACAACCTCACACAACCTCACACAACCTCACAACCTCACACAACAACACAACAACACAACAACACAACCTCACAACCTCACACAACAACACACAACCTCACACAACCTCACACAACAACACACAACCTCACAACCTCACACAACCTCACAACCTCACACAACCTCACACAACCTCACACAACAACACACAACCTCACAACCTCACACAACCTCACACAACCTCACACAACAACACAACCCCACACAACCTCACAACCTCACACAACCTCACACTCACTTCTTTTCCGCTACTCGCTGTTTTTTGTTCAGTGTGTAGCGGAAACGCCCTCTTTCTAAATCGTGGGTCCGGTGGCTGTGTCGGCGTCTGCCCTCAACCTGATGTTGGCTCTGCCTTTACCTCACAAAGCATCAGTTTTAGCAGAACGCTGTAAACACAGGGCTAACCTTGCCTAACCTTTCTCCATCACCGGACTCCGATGATGGAGAGCAGATTTGAAAACGTGTTTAAAGTCCTCCCACTGCAGCTGTCATTCCGTCCCTTCAGTGCCATATCTATAAAAGCCGCTTCCTCTTGGATTAGTCCTTCACCCAGAAACGTCCATTCAGACGCTGGCCTTTAAAGCTGCGAGCCAGAGCCGCGTTGAAGCAGCTGGCCGCAGCCTCCGTTTGAAGGGATGTATTTAAAATGAAGTTCTTCCGCACGCAACGACGGAATTACAGCCAGCTTTAAAAATAAAACACCGACAAAACTTAGCTAAGAAAGAAATACATGTAGAGCTGCTGCTGCTGCTGCTGCTGCTGCTGCTGCTGCTGCTGCGGTGAATTATGTCTTTAATTATCCCCGGGCCGTCCCGAGTCCTGGGGATAAACACACCACGCGTACTTCACACCCGCAGAGTAAAATATGGGATCAATACTCGGCCCGATTCCCGCTCTGATTCTCCACTCCAAACAATAGCGAAGAGACGTCGGCGGGCAGAACATTAAACGCAGCGGAGACCCCAGCTCCCCTCTTTCTTTCTTTCTTTGCTTTTTTCCTTTTTCACACCCTTGTTTTTGCCTCACCGCTGCTGCAGGAGACAAACACTTTTCAGCCCCTGCAGGGCAGACAGCAGAGATGTGCACACCGCCGGAATTTCAACGAGTGTATTTGTACAGAGAGGGGAGAGAGAAAAAAAAGCTTCTTTGGGAAAGAATGAGAGACTGCGAGTCAGTGATGTCAAACCCTTAAAAAAAGAATAGATTTACATCACTGAAGGTGTGAAAGGTAGGAGTCACGTTTCTGTCTCTGGGCTCTGCTGGGCTCTGCTGGGCTCTGCTGGGCTCTGCTGGGCTCTGCTGGGCTCTGCTGGGCTCTTTACAATACACACACATGTTCAGCTAGCGTGCGTAATTAGCTTTGCCACCGATTCAGTACAATCATCCCTTCAATCCCTGTGTCTGTCCAGCCCCCCCCCCCCGCCAGAGTCCGAGATGGAAAGGCAGAATTCCAAAGAGCCGCTAACGGGGATAATGCCTCACCTTTCCTTTGCGGGGTACAGGGAGACAGAGGAGATGGCACCTGGAGGTTACCCAGCTGTTGTGAGAGGCGTTCCATTATTCCCACCACGCCGCACAGACCCTGCCTGCGTCTCCATGGCAACCATCCCGACTCAGGTGTGTGCGCACGTTTGCAAAGAAGACTTCCGAGGAGCAGGAGGGAAGTTGACTTTCCCTGCCCAATGTCAGCCCTCTCCTGTGAGTGGCTCGGCCAGCGGTGGAGATGAGCTCCACTATTACTCCAACCATGGGTGCAGTGTGAACGGGATGTAGCAGTGTTTTGTTGTCTTTGATGCGGAGAAGCTCTGAATAAACACACACACACACTCTCACACACACACTGATGCCTTTACAGGAGTTTTTCACTTCACCTCCATCTATTGATGCACCGACTGTTGAGGGCGGAGTCAATAAACAAGAGGAGAGGCTCGAAGGGTGGAGAGTGACTCCACACACACACACACACACACACACACACACTCCATCTTTCAGTGCACCTGTACACATGGTGTGTGTGTGTGCGGTTGTGTGTGTGTGTGTGTGTTTACCTGTACACACATAAACACCTCTCACCTGCTTCTAAGGCGACTTTGCCTCTTTTCCTCGCCGCCTCACATCTCCACCTCCTCCACCCACCACCACCACCTCCTCCACCCCACCCACCACCTCCTCCACCCACCACCACCACCACCTCCTCCTCCACCTCCCTCCCTTCCTCCTTCTCGCCTCTCTGCTCGACTCCCAGAGCCGACTCGTTAATGTTTAATGCTCACTCAGGAAGCAGACACGCTCAGTCAGGCTCACACACACACACACACACACACACACACACACACACACACACACACCCCTCCTGTATCCCCCTAGCGACGCCATCCTCATTACCAGCCTGAGATTTGACCTCTCACCCCCGGACCAGATGGCTGATGTTTTCATTCTGGAGGGAGAAGAGAGGGACGAGAGGAACGACCGCTCGCCGCGTGCGTGCGTGCGTGCGTGCGTGCGTGCGTGCGTGGCCTCGCAGGGAGGAGGACGCGGGGGGGATGTTTGCGTCTCGCTGCTCTCTGGGAGACACTTCACAGCATCATTGATAATTCATATCCTCTGGCTGCCATAAAGGGGCCAAAGTGATCTTACGGCTTCTGTACCTCAACCCCAGAGGTGCCGGTGCAGCCGGGGGGGCTGGGGGGGGGGCATTCCCCCAGTCGCAGTAGGTTTTTGAGGGCGTAATAATAGATTTCAAAATAAGCCAAAAGTTTACAAGTCAAGTGCTTCCAGATTTAGAGGGTGGACGGCGCCGGGATCCACAGACTCTGCTGACTCGGCAGACGGTGACAAAGTCCAGGTCCCTGCGGCTCGGTGCCGCCTAAAATAGGCTCAGGAATAAAAGAAAAAAAAATGTGTGCGTGTGGGTGCGGGTGCACGCGCGTTTCTCCACAAAGACTTGCGTTCACGCGCCGCCAGGGTTAAAGATTTGCCAATAGCGCCCTCAGGTGGTGATGGCGCATGATGGGGAAAGTGCGTTTGACTCAAGAGGTCTAATAAACACACATCCCTCCATCCCTCTGTCCACCCATCCCTCCCTCTGTCCATCCCTCTGTCCATCCCTCTGTCCACCCATCCCTCTGTCCATCCATCCCTTTGTCCATCCATCATCCCTCTGTCCATCCCTCTGTCCATCCCTCTGTCCATCCATCCCTCCATCCCTCTGTCCATCCATCCCTTTGTCCACCCATCCCTCTGTCCCTTCCTCTGTCCATCTATCCCTCTGTCCATCCCTCTGTCCACCCATCCCTCTGTCCATCCATCCCTCCCTCTGTCCATCCCTCTGTCCCTCCCTCTGTCCATCTATCCCTCTGTCCATCCCTCTGTCCCTCCCTCTGTCCATCTATCCCTCTGTCCATCCCTCTGTCCACCCATCCCTCTGTCCATCCATCCCTCTGTCCATCCATCCATCCCTCTGTCCATCCCTCTGTCCACCCATCCCTCTGTCCACCCATCCCTCTGTCCACCCATCCTTCTGTCCATCTATCCCTCTGTCCATCCCTCTGTCCACCCATCCCTCTGTCCATCCATCCCTCTGTCCATCCATCCATCCCTCTGTCCATCCTTCTGTCCACCCATTCATCCCTCTGTCCATCCCTCTGTCCATCCCTCTGTCCATCCCTCTGTCCATCCATCCTTCCATGTCCTATCACAGCTCAGTTCGCCTGACGCGCATGTCTTTGGACAGTGGGAGGAGCCAGAGTACCTGTGCCAACTCCACACAGTGGTGGGAAGGAAAGGCCCCGACCTTCCTGCTGAAGGAGCACTTCCACATCCCGCCCTCAGCTTCCACCTCAGCCTGAAAAGTGGGAAGTTGAGGAGCTTAAAGACTCAACGTGCTCGAGCGTGGAAATGGGCGGAGTCACGCAGTCATCAGCATCACGTGTGTGCAGCGGCTCTTTTTACTTTCAAAAGAAATGAATTGAAAAAAGGGAAGTTGTTGTTTTGTTTTGTTTTTTACCAGAGGTGAGAGGCTGCAGTGCTGCAGTGCTGCAGCGCTGACTTCACCCTGCGTCTCCTCCTCCTCCTCCTCCTCCTCCTCCTCCTCCCTCCATCTGCCCTATGAGAACAAAACAAGTGTGGCTGTGATGTGGAACAACGTTCGGAACCAGACTCCCTCCCACGGCGCACTGCGCTGCATGCCGGGGCTGCGTTTGATTTAGACTTGTGCACGCTGGACTGTGCGGAGCCGCATCGTGTGTCATGACTCAGCGTGACCCAGAGGAAAGACCCGGAGGCCCGCTGGCGCTCGGAGCCGACCGCAATGTCTGTTCTATAGGACCTGAGCGGTGAGATCACCCTTCACATGGAGGCAGCGCTCTGTCGGCATGCCCACCAACCTCTCTCTCTCTCTCTCTCTCTCTCTCTCTCTCTCTCTTTAATCACGGAGGGAGCGGAGCAGAACAGATCCGGAGGGGCAGCCTCTGCCTCCCCGGCCCTGCGCCGGCGCCGGCACCGCCGCCGAGCTCTAAACGGCCTCCGTAACCAACTCCGCATGTTTGTTTCTGACTGGGCACGGCGGGCGGATAAATTACTGCCGGTATCTTTTCATCTGGATGGTACCCTCCCCTCTTGCACGTCCCCCCCCCGGAGGACCACCTGAAATCAGACGTGCCGCAGACAGGACGGCTGCAGCCACAGAGCCGCGCTGATTTCCGGGTGGAGGCCGGCCGTCTGTCCGATCCTCATTATGGGCAGCTTGTATTTTGTCTGGAGGAGGGCACAGAATAAAGACTCCGATCAAATCATTGACTTTTAGAATGACTCTTTTCTTCTATTCCTTTTTTATTTGCCCTCTGTTTTCATCTTTGTCCGTGCCTTCTTTTTTTTTTTTCTTCAGTCCCGACTGTTTCAAAGCAGAAGGCTTTTTGACATTCCTGGGAGTGGTTACACTGCTGGAGTGCCGCTCGTTAACTTCAACATCTCCGCTCTCTCCAAACCTCTGGCGTTCATTGCTAAGGTTCTTTCTTGTCCGGCACCCTCATCACCACGAAGTGCTCCTGCTCCTGTCTGACTGGACGACTGCAAAGCCTTTTGCTCCTCACATGCATGGCAAAAGGAATGTGTGAGAAGAACCACGACGCACAGCCTCGGCCTCCTTGACACAGAGACACGTTTTCATTGGCTGGATAGACAGCAGGCTTAACTTTAGGAGAGGGATGAGACAGAATGTTCGCAGAATGTATTTGCACTTGATTTTATTTTGAAAGTTCGATCGTTCAATACTCTGATGAGTTGGTTCAGACAATTGCAGTCCTTCTCTTCTCTAAACTCTCCAAGTCCTGAGAGTAGAGGTGTAAAAGATAAACCCATTGGAAGGGGTTATCGCTCTGTGACGTATGAGATCCGAGTGCATCGGTTGACATCGGTAAAGTAGAAATAAGCACTCGGGGTTCAATTGTCCATTTGTATTGAATCGCACTGAACCCAATCGGATCGAATCGTTCCAAATGATTAACTTTTTTTTTTTTCATGAATCGTCCCTGAATCGGATCGTAGCTTGTGAATCGAGATTTGAATCGGATCGTTTTGTGAGTGAAAGATTCACACCCCCACATCTGTGGGCCGGGAATGGCAGCCGCGCCTGTTGCGCTTTTGTGGTGTGTGCTGACCTCTAGTGGTGATATTTTGTATTGCCACACTCAAGGAGACCAGTCGTTACTCTTGCGGCGGTAGTTTAGCACAGTCGTTAAATAAATACCTTCAGCATTTAAGACTTTCCGTGAAGTACATTGGTAAAAGTCAAAGCAATTGTGTTCACATCTGGTGGATATTTTTATATGGTTTTTATTGTTGGATTGTAAATGGCTTCACACTGGCAGCGTCAAGCAGCAACATAAAAAGTCAGGCGGCAGCGGCAGAAAATGTTTCAACTGCTGGCAAAAGTTTGTTTCTCCACTTTTCACATCGTTCAACAGTCACTGTGTCTGTCACTGGACACAAAGCAGCGTCTGCAGTCGATGACTCGGGTTGAACGTGCGGTTCGTTGACGCAGCTCGAGAAAAGACCACGATGACTTTTACGGCACATCTGAACCCGGGGCCTCACTGCTTGCAGTGTCTCGCTTCTTTCAGGTGAGCGGCTCGTGTTTTTACTCATCAGATGATACAGACAGAGCGGACACACACACACACACACACACACACACACACACACACACACACACACACACACACACACACAGAGACAGACAGAGCGGACACGTCAGCAACCACTGCTGGGACTCCAACCAGTCAGAGGCGAGAGGTGACACTGCCACAGGGAAACTTTGCCAGCTGAGGCAGGGATGAGTGACAGGTCACGCACATTCCCTGTCCCTGCAGCCAGTAAACACGCAGGAGTCGCAGCTACTTTGGAGCTCTGCATACTGCAGCTGTCCCCACCCGGGCATCTTCTGCAGGCCTGGAATGTTGCAAAGCCGGCGAGCAGTCGTTCATCATTCTGTCCTTTGCAAAGCTCCTGACGAGGCTCCAGCTGGGGATACCTGGGGGGGGGGGGGGTCCGGGGGTCCGGGGGTCCGGGGCCCCTTCTGCACATGTACAGTACACATGTACGGTCGTCTCACCTTGATAATCAGGCCAGTGTACCTGTTGCATCTTGAAGCTCTCTACTCAACTATTTTTTGTTTTTTTTTAGCTTCACTCAGAATGGATGTGATGGCATGAAATGATGTTCAAAGCAAACACATGCAAATGTTTGTTTTTGTTTTTTTTTTTACAGAATCAAATCCATTTTATTTTAAAAAACATACGTGAACAAACTCAAAGTTTGGATTTTGTTTTCCACGTACGATGAAAACATCCGCACAGGTATAGTGCTTCATGTTGACTTCAAAAGAGAACGTTCCATCCATGTGTTTGCAATATGCCTGTCTACCACTAGAGGCCAGTAAATCACACGTAATAGGCCTTTAATGCTGGAAACTTGAGTGCTATTTTACATTTGTGCACAGAGTCAAATGACTGAAATTTCCATACCGAGGAATTTACTACGGTCCAAAGAGACATTTTCATCAACAATTTAAACTCGGTGCCCCCCCCCCCCCCGAACCTCCCCGTGTTTGCGCACGAGATGGGGAGAAGGGGCGGGGATTCCGAGCCGTGCGTGAACGCCCCACAGGATTCCATTTTTTTTAGCAGGGCTGATGTCATTCCAAAACTTAAACTGGCACTCCAGAGTCGAGGCGGCGAGTCGCGCGCCTCTCATTGCCCCGCAGAGACCTTCCTCACGCCGACCGGACCGGACCGAACCGAACCGAACCGAACCGAACCGACCGACGGAACAACGACTCGTCCGGGAGGCGACAGAGAAGAAGGCACAAAGTTCCCCATCCGGCACGCGGCGAAGAGGGATTTTTCAGGAGCAGGAAAACCGGAGCCCCGCTTTCTGTGGGCAAAGGCGGCTCGAACCGCCGCTCGTGTTGTCTTGCTGCTCCGCCACTGCCACGACGAAGATGAACCGAAGTTTCCACAAGTCTCAGCCTCTGCGAACCGTGGACTGTAACGCCGTGGAAGTGAAGAGCAAGGTGGGTTTAAAGCGGCGCGAGGTGGAGGGGAACTGTTGGCGCTCTATTGGCGGCGGTGGGGGGGGATAAAGAGTTCACATGGTCCCCGTCCCGTCCCGTCCCGGCCCGGCCCGGCCCGGCCCGTGGCGGCGCTGGAAGCGGAACTTGGCGAACCCAAACACGAGGGTTCCCTCCTCGAGACGGGTTCGCGCTGCTCGCGCCACTCGGTGCACATTTGTCCACTTTGCACGAGCTGCTTGTGCTTCCTGCCCTCCCGACCATGCAGATTTTGACCATTTGTTTTTTTCGCGGACACCCCCCCCCCCCCCCCCCCCTCTCTCTCTCTCTCTCTCTTCTCTCTCTCTCTCTCTCTCTCTCTCTCTCTCTCTCTCTCTGATGGGGGGGGCTTTTTTATTTATTTTTTTTGAAGTTGTTTGTCTCCAGCATGGCTTTAAATGAGTCTCTCAGCAAGAAGAAGTTGCTTCCAGGGGGGGCTGTGAGTTTTAACTTAAACTTAACTCCCCATGATCAGTGTTGCATTCAGGGGCTTTAAGCTGCATGAATCATGCAGCGGGCCGAGGAACCGCAGATGCCCCCTCACATTTCATAGTCTTACGTAATTGAGACAGCCAGTTTATCACGATAGGCAGTTTATCACGATAACTGGCACCTCTCCTGAAGTCTATTGTAAGTCGAACTCTTTGCTTTCTAAGTCATTAAACGTTGTTGATGATAAATGACGTCGGGGAAGGCGCACACACACACAACACACACACACAACACACACTGGGACTGTGTGCATTTACAACAACAATGTGTGCAAACTAAACTATTGGTTTTGCCTTCAGTTGAATAAAAGTGTGGACGGCTCATTTCCTTGTGTGTGTGTTCTCATAACAGGACTTTGAAGAGAGGCTTTATCCTTACAACTCCAAGACTTTGCCACAGTGCTGGGGTTGTTTCAAGGTATTGGTAGGGGGCAGTTTCAACAGGGTGGGGGAGCCGTGAGGTCTCGCAGGAGTGACTTGTTTGTTGTGTTGCTGATGTTGTTGTTGTTGGCGGGGGAGCGGAGGCGGGGCTCACATTCGTCCCCACCCATAAGTGGGGCCGGTTGGTGGTGCCGAGGCGCTGCGGTCCTGGTACGCAGGGGTCATGCCCCTCCCCCCGGTGGAGCTGACTCACGTTCCCACCGCTGCACGCTGCCCTGCGTACGTCACTCGTTTCTGTGCGTGCTCCACTTATAGAACAAACAAAACGTGTTGTGTTGTGTTTAGTTTCATGCCTCGCACATGAGTGTGCGGTGACTAATCAGAAACCTGTGCGTATAACGGTAGGCAAGGCCCCACCAACGGAGAGCTGGAAATGAATGAAGACGACAGCCTGCTTCCTCGCTGCCTCTGCTTTAGAGGAAGTGTGCGGTTACCTTCAGCCAAGAGCGCTGAGCGCCTGGTGTCTGGGTTGAAATGTCATCATTATGTGATATATTATTGCAATCGTCAAAGTGCTGAAGGGGAACCAGCCTGAACTTAGCACAGCCTGCAGTGCTGCGTGTGCTGTAATGCAATTTTTCTTTTTTTGGGGGGGGGCGGGGGGGGGAGTTTTTGCTTGCAGTGCAAATTCCTTATCTGTGCAGATTAAAAGCGGCACATTCTTCTCTGAAGAACACAGTCGCTCTGGTTTCCTACAAATGCAGGGTTTTAAAAACGCTCTCTTTTGCTTTGTGGACCTGTGTGGAAGGCACTGAGGGCCACCCCAGACACTGAGGGACACCCCAGACACTGAGGGGCACCCCAGGCACTGAGGGGCACCCCAGGCACTGAGGGCCACCCCAGACACTGAGGGGCACCCCAGGCACTGAGGGCCACCCGATGCAGGGCACCCCATGCAGGGCACCCCATGCAGGGCACCCAGCCTTATTCACTTGGCCTTCATGGGTATCCAGCATGACGTATGGTTAGAAAAGGAGTGAAGAACGGTGCTAAACGAGGCGTCGGGTGATATGGGGGCCCATTGTTGTGCCTGCAGTTGAGTTTGGGAGCGTGTTGGTTCTCAGTGGTCGCTGTTTGCCTTTCCCAGGGAAACCTTTCCCACGATAAGCTTATCAGGGATAACACTGGAGGTGTCTGGCTCCCTGTCGAGCAGCCTCAGCCACAAACTGGTGTGGCTCCAGCTCTTATCTCCGGTGCTGTGTTGGGATGCTGGCGGGGGGGGGGGGGGGGGGGTTGGTTTGGCTCTATTTCCTTCTACTTCCTCAGATAATCCCAACTCCAGGCTTCTAAAATGGCTTTTTCAGCCGAGCAGATTTGCAGCTTACCCCCTTTCTTTAAATGCTAGGAAAGAACCTGCATTGGACCTCTCAGGTGTGTTGTCCTCTTGATCTGCAGACGAGTCACCGTGGAAGAGGACAGACGTCTCCAGACGTGTTGCTACCCGTCGGCACCGCTGAGCCTCGGTCGGCCCCAGAGGGCGGCTGACGTCAGCGTCGTAGTGATTTATTCTTAGGCCCGGTTTGAGCGTCAGCTCCTGTGATTAATCGTACCAAGTTCAGACTTGCACATACCACAGGGCTGAGTTGTGCCCGGAGGGGGAGGAGCTCGCTCCGGGACGATGGCGCAGGGCTTGAGTGAGCGGGACCGCGCAGCGACGCGTTGGGCCTCCCGCCAGCGCTCACTAAACCAAGGCGGTAGGTTCCAGAGAAGATGGTGGTAAAGTGCTCGCCAGCGGCTTTGGCACGGCGTCCCACCCGGCCTACTATCGCGCCCGCTCCCAAACTCATTTGCCGCCTTGTAATTACGGTTGCAGGTTGACGTCTCTCAACCCTGCTCCTTCTCTGCCCCCCCCCTCCCTCCTTAGCGCGCTTAATGCATTCCACTGCTGTCAGCGCTTCTCCTCTCCCACAACGTCGCCATCCCTCCCACCACCCCCCACCTTCACCTCCTCCTCTATCATCATCTCTCCCCCCCCCCCCTCCCCTCCCCCTCTCCTCTCTAAGCTGTTGATTACAGTAACAAGAAGCACCTCGGTCGACAAATCGCTGCTGTGATTCACACAGCGGCAACAACAGGCAATGGCCTGCCACTGCAGTTCTCGGAACCGCGCTACTTTGTGTATTGTACCTTCGTGTCCGCGAGTCACGCGACGACCCCGGTGTGACCCCCCCCCGCCGGCTGTGCTGCCAGTGGTGGGTTTGGCAGCGACTCCACCGGGGCGAGGCTGTGTCGCGGTTGAGTGCAACTGGCCAGGGCCAAGGACGCCTGCGCTGTCATTTTCACCGACCGAGTCGACTCACTCATCCACCTGTGTTGTTGTATTGTGCAACAACCCCGCCTCCCGCCCCCCACCCCCCATTTCCTGTTCGCTGTCCTTGCCAAAGTGACTATTAGAAAGCTATTTGTGTGTCTGGTTGTGTGATATGATCGCAGGATGTGAAAAAGGTCCTCGGGCTTTTTACCTGAAACCTGTTTTAGCCCTAGTGGTTGGCCAATCACACCCTGGGCCATGTTGAGATGGCGTCGCATTAAGCTAGCGCCGGCTGCGAAGCAGTGATGAAGCGTGGAGTGGTGCTGCATGGTTCGTGAGTTTTTTTGCTCGGTCAAATCGCTGGCCAAATCATGTCTGAGCGTCTTGGTGTTTTCACTCATTGATTCACTCATTGAGTCATTGATTCAGTCCCAATGCAGGCGTCAGGTACGAGTCACTGTTCAAAGTGGGACCTCAGCAAACAGTGATTAAAGAGCCAGTGTGTCGGTCCTGCCGACAGGATGTCCACTCTGAGCGTGGCAGTCAGATGGCTGAGATAAGTTGCACAGAGTGGAACATCCCTGTTTCCTCTTCCTGCTGCCGCCTGGCTCCCAGTGCGCTCTGCCTCTAATCTTCTCTCTCCCTCTCTGGCTTTCTCCCATTCTTTGCAGTATGGCGCCGAGTTTCGCCGCTTCTCGGTGGACCGCGTCAAGCCCGGCAAGTTCGAGGAGTTCTACAAGCTCATACTGCACATCCACCGCATCGCCAACATGGAGGTGATGATCGGCTACGCCGACGTGCACGGCGACCTGCTGCCCATCAACAACGACGACAACTTCTGCAAGGCCGTGTCGACGGCTCACCCGCTGCTGAGGATCTTCATCCAGAGACAAGGTACGGTGATCTCTCACTCTGGCCTTTCATCGGTTCTTCTCCCCCCCCCCCCATCCTCACGTGCCCTCAACATTCCTCTTTGTCCAAGAACGATCCTCCAAGAAATCAACCTTCTATTGCAATAACTGCCCTTTGATTTGCAAAACAGGGCCAGCTTGAATGAAGCCCCCCCCCCCCTCCCCCTCCCCCCTCCCCCCTCCCCTTTCCCCCTCCCCCTCTCCTGCCCGTTCCCCTGATGGGAACTTGGGGACTTTTTGTTTATTTCATGCAAGGCCCTTGTGTGTGTGTGTGTGTGTGTGTGTGTGTGTGTGTGTGTGTGTGTGTGTGTGTGTGTGTGTGTGTGTGTGTGTGTGTGTGTGTGTGTGTGTGTTTCCTGCCCTCTTATTGGCTGGATCTGTCTCTGTCTGCCTGGCTAAGTCTAGTGTCTTATCCAAAGGAAGGGCTCGCAGGCAGATGATTTTACACACACACACATGCACATGCACATGCACACACACAGACACACACACACACACACACACACACTCAGGCTGGTGCCTCTGCAGCTCCATAGAAATCAGGTCATTGAGCAAAGCCTGTATCCCGGCATACCAGACATTACTGCGAGACAAAAGAGCCGCATGAAAGAGCGCCTCCTTACTGAGCTGAGCTGCGCTGCGTTTGTGCACTCTTGCATGTGACTGTGTGTGTGTGTGTGTGTGTGTGTGCGTGTTTGCTGAAAGACAACACGGCGGTGCCCTGAGTGGGAGCCGGCCCTCAGTCCCGGCTCTTGCATTGATCCCATCTCTGGAGTGGGTCTTGACGGAGCGCCAGCCGGCCTGCCAGCATGCTAATGAATCCATCAGCGAGCCGCCTGTTCAGAGCCTCCACCCTCTCGGAATGTCACCGTGTCGGAGTTGTTGTGCCATGAACGTGTTCACTCCGGGGAGTTGTTGGTTGGATTTTGTGGTGTGTTGGTTTGCGCACAGACGCAGTGTGTTGAATCATCTCGATGCAGTTCTGTTTTGCTTTTTTTTTGGAGGGGGTGGGCGGGTGGGGGGGGGCAGTGCAATAAATCGAGTTTGGATGTTGAAGAGCCCCCCCCTCCGCACCCCCCACCCCTCAGCAGCCACCATTGTATGAGTCAGTGTCTTGAGAACCCATCGCTCCTTTGTTCACTGGCTGGTTGCACTGTTGTCCAGCTGGTGGACTTTTTTTTTTTGTTGTCTTTTTTTAGAAACTAATCCCATATTATCTCCTCGCTCGGCTTCCTGCCCCCTCAAACATTACAGGAAGCCTTGAGAGTGAAACTTTTGTCAATCTCTGGCGTCATTAAACACATTGTCCGATGATGTGAACTCATCCCATGACTCTTCCCAGAGACCTCCAGCGTGCGTCTTTCTGTTTACACACTGACCCTCACCAACGTGTCGCTGAGGTACCGCTAGCGTGCAGTCAGCTAGGGTCACATCCCACTTTTCCAACTTGAAACTCCCCCAAGTTGCCCAGGAAAAAGGTGCCTCTAAGTCAGGCGTGGGCAAACTACGGCCCGGGGGCCATATGCGGCCCATTAGGCTTTAAAAAGACCTTGAAGAAATGATATCAGGGGGAAGTATTTCATCCATTCACCAGTCATATGAGATGGTCACCAAAACACTCCATCCATCAGCTCCTGCTCCGGGCCCCCTGTCAGATTCTAGAGCCCATAGTGGCCCACGAGTCCAAACCTTTACCCACTGCCTCTGCTCCAAGTGAAAGTGAGCCCTGCTGAACCGACCCTCGCAGCGTTGTTATGGTGTAAACACGGCCAATCTCAGACGTGCAGTGTCGTGGCCGAGGTCGGCGGCTTGCGAGCATCCTCAGGCCGAGGACGGCCTGCTGTCTATTGTTGGTGGGCCAGACAAAGAGGTGAGTGTAAGGCAGAGCGAGTGCGCCTCACGTCTCTCTGTGTGTGTGTGTGTGTGTGCGTGCGTGTGTGCGTGCGTGTGTGCGTGTGTGTGTGTGTGTGTGTGTGTGTGTGTGTGTGTGTGTGTGTGTGTGTGTGTGTGTGTGTGTGTGTGTGTGTGTGTGTGTGTGTGTGTGTGTGTGTGTGTGTGTGTGTGTGTGTGTGTGTGTGTGTGTGTGTGTGTGTGTGTAACAGCGACTGTGTCCTTCAGTACCAGCCTGGTGGAGCAGGTCACAATGTATCGTCTGCGTCCTGGTCAGCGGACCACCCCAGATCAAAGAGTGCACTTTAACGGCGGTGTGACTCACCCTGAGTCACAGTGAAGACGACAGTCAGTGTAACTTATAGCAGAGGGGGCGGGGCCGCAGGGGGCGGCCTTCCAGCCAGTGAAAAACCAAACTTGGAGAGATTTGTCTCAAATGAGAGGGAGTCCTTGCAACGTTTTTCCTAAAAGGCCTTCTTAAGGCTGACTGGAGCTGCAGCTGATGCATCCTGGGATATTCTACAAACTAAAGGCAGTGTGCACTGCACCCCTTGCACACCTTGCAGCTCATTATCAACGTGGGTTGCAGCTTGGCCGCAGCCACTGTGTGGCAATCGTCCTGCAGAAACAGAAAAACAGCACCTGCAGCTCCTCCTTCAGTGGAATGACGGCGGCTTCTTTAACGATGACTTTGCCCGCCGCAGAGCCGAGCCTCCGCCCCTTTTGTGGTTCGTCTGAGACGCTTAACAATGGCTCCTCAGTGTGGATGATGCACAGGACGGACGTGCACGCAGTCTTGGCAAGTCCAAGCAAGGCGAAAGTTCAAGGAAACCCCCGCCTCCACCCAAACCCCCATCCCTGGGGGGGTCCTTTTAAGTGCGCCGGTGTTGAACCAGTGGCAAACCGGTTTGAAGTGACTAAGGTTCCATCGGAACCAAGTCCCCGGGTTTAAATGTGTTGACTTTAGCTATTTTATCCATTTGTCTGGCTTTGTTTCAGTGTCAAACGGCAGCCTCTTCTTCACTCAAAGCTCAGTCCAAGCACTTTGAGAACGAGCGGCGCACGCTTCCTTAGAAATGCCCAAACTGTGGCCACGCTGGGCCTCCACGCTGCGGAATGCTGCTCTATCACTCAATTGTTTGCCCACGAAGTGAAACTGCAGCGTTGATGTTTGTCATGTACTCTGTGAGACAAAAGGCAAACTTGGATCCAAACCGCCGAGCCCGTGTGTGACTGTTTGAACGGGCTGAGTTGGGTCTTACTGAGTGAGACGGCGTGCAGGCGACTGCTACCTCTGTGTTTGTCGGCACGCTCAACCATCAAGCCACCCGCCGCCTGGATGGGTTGCAGAGCCTGCCTTAGGGAGACGGGGGAGGGGCGGGCAGGAACTGGGATGCATCAGCAGATTTGTGGGAAAAGGGGCGGGGCCGAGGGAGGACGGTCTCCTTGTCTGGCCTGGTGTGCGGTTGTATAGGTTCAGTCATGTGCGTTTAAAGCGACGGTCGGCGTTGAAAGTCGGGGGATGAATGGTCGGTCACGTTGTGTTGTGTTGTGTTGTGTTGTGTTGTGCCTGAGAAAACACAACACAACGTCATGCAAATTCCTCTTTGCCGATGTTTTCCAACAGCCCTGCGTCCTGGAGCTGAGAGAAGTCCATCCTGGACTCATTGAGGTCGCTCTACTTCTTACAATGGTTTGCACGAATGTACACACAGTGCTCAGATTGGTTCTGCAGAGGAAAAATCTGAAAGAAAAATCGTTACATTGAATTTTCTTTCATTTCCCTTCATTACATCTTGAATTCTTTTCTATTTAATTTCGGTTTAGGTTTTAAATTGTACCGTTTGACCAGAACCATTTGTCCCTGGCCAATCGCAGGCTCGTTCAGGAGAGCAAGACGTGGTTGTTTTTGTCGCTGCCATTGCCAGCCGCCTGCACACAGACTAAACCCTGGACAAAGAGGAGAGACCCCTGTTTGGCCAAGGGCTGAAAGTTTAAACAAACAGCACGGACGAGGGTAGGCCAAGGTCCAGCCTGTGTGGCTCCTCCGCATCCAGCAGAACTCGCAGAACTCTGGGGTTCAAAGCACGCAGACCCCCCCCCCCCCCCCACCGGCACCTGGGAAAACTCAACGTCCGCACGTCGGCTCGGGCCAAACTAAAGAAAGCGGCGCCACGGCGGAGGGGAGCGCCAGTTAAAGCCCAAACCGGCGCTAAAGGAGACGGATTTAATCAGAGAAATGCCAACGCGGTCCCGTTTCTCCCACTGCACTTTGCTGACTCGCCACTTCTGGCTCAACTCGCCCAAATCTATGTTCCTCCAGAAGTGGACTTGGCAGGCTGTGAATAGGTTCATTTGCAGCCGCAACTTCAGAAGAGAAGAGGGCAGAACCAACCGGGCGGCCAGAGTGCGTTTGAGAAAAACGAGTGGAGCCGATAATGAATCCGCAAAAATGCAGGAGGAATTTGAAACAGTGTCTTTGTCTTCCCCTCCACCTGGGCGAGGGTTTTGTGACCAACCTCACGAAATGAGCCGGCCGCTCGGGATCGCTGATCAGTTACGGTTTCCAGCTGAAGGTCAGAGGCTTGACCTTTTCAAACCAGGCAGGCTGACGGATGAGGTGCAGGACTCTGCGGTTGGAGCGACGCACCCCCGCAGAGTCCTGCAGTCCTGGGTCACGCGATTTCCAGACCGACAGAGCCGGAACAGAGAAAACACGGGCCTGTGAAATGGTGCAATGCCCGAAACCACCTCGGGTCCACAGGCTAGAGGAAGTTTGCTGGACCCGTGTTTGTTATTCCAGTCTGGATGTGCTGGGAGTGCAGGACTCCTCACCTCCTCCTGTAAAGGAACAACACGGCGGGTAATCACATCGTTTATCCGCCGCTAACATTCCTCAACTCTCAAATATTTATTTTACAAAATTCTCATATCTTTTCCCAACTTCCCATCTCAGTCCAACTCTTCAACCCCGCCCACGCCCCCTCCCACAATTCATTTCTGACAACGTTGGGGCTTTGCCTTGGTTTCCACTCGACCTCGGTGTCGTTGATCCGTGAAGGTAAAGTTCCTGACGTGGTCAGGGATGTCGGCAATCACGGGCCGGTTTGCGTGAGGTCTTCTTCCGCTGGAGGCCCCGGGCGGCGCAGCGAAGAAGGAGGACACCGCTGCTCGTCTCACCGCAGCGCCTTCACACCCTGCTTTTGCCCCCAGGGCGCTAACTTCCTGTTGGCAATCCTCCAGCGCAATGTGGCCCTTCTTGTACCCTCATCTGGGTTCCCGTTCAAGAATCCTCCTCTAGGTATTTCACTTTGATCCTTCCTTGTTCTTGGTGCATTACAGCTCCGACGTGACTCAGCCGTCCGGGGCCAAAGGGGAAAATAACAGGCAGGCAGGCAGGCAGACAGCCTGAGTGTAAGACAGGCAGGCAGACAGACAGACAGGCAGGCAGACAGACAGACAGACAGGCAGGCAGACAGACAGGCAGGCAGGCAGGCAGACA
>NW_027466334.1:152500-180473 GCF_046127955.1 Nelusetta ayraudi | reverse complement strand
GGGTTCTCTCCGGGTTCTCCGGCTTCCTCCCACACTCCAAAAACATGCATGTGAGGTCAATTGAACGTTCTAAATTGTCCGTAGGTGTGCATGTGAGTGTGAATGGTTGTTTGTCTCTATGTGGCCCTGGGATGAACTGGCGACTTGTCCAGGGTGTCACCCTGCCTTCGCCCTAAGAAAGCTGGGATAGGCTCCAGCAGACCCCCGTGACCCTGAACAGGAATAAGCGGGTATAGAAGATGAATGAATTAATGAATGAAATCTTTATTGAATGACTGACACATTTTATTTCACTCGTCGTTTATGTAATTATTATTTTTTGCTCCATAGCTTTCATGATTCAGCATTACATGTTAAGAGTGATGAATTGCATGAAAAGAGAGAGCACTCGCTGATAAATTAACATGGTATACTGTTTAATTCCATGAGGACGACAAAATATTTGCAAATTTGTGTTAGCTACACACATCGACAGGTGCAAGACGCCGACAGGTATGATGTGAATGATTGATAGCTACCATTCGTTCCCGTTAGCGAGAGGATTAAAAACAAACAGACACCATAATGGCATCAAAAAGGAGATATCCCAGCGGTGCGGAAAAACGGAAGGAAAAGAAAACTGGGCTGGAGAGGTGGAGGTGAAACGCTGTTGTCCCCCCCCCCAAAGTTTGTTTATTTGTCCTGCTAGCCAGCTAGCTAGCGTCGGATAAATGTTAGCTGGCTGGCTAATATTTGTTCGTCATGAATCAGCGTTTTTGTTTGTTTTATGAAAGTTGACCATATCCTGCCATGTTGGCCTATCCTGCCATGGGAATGACTGATTGACTCCACACCCGTTCATTCACATTCTAACAGGGAGGGAGGGAGGGAGGGCATGTTGTAGTTGTTGTTGTAGTCAGTCCCCTGTTATTGTTCAGTGGAAGTTGTCTCTCACATATTTGACTCTTAATGTTATTTTAGCCTTAACTTAGGATGAATTTACGAAGCTTATGTGGTGAATTCTTCTGGTGGATTCAGGTGATGTAGATGTTGAAGGAGTCTTCACTGACACAGACTTAGTTGGATAAAAACTGGTTTATTTCAAAGAAGTCAAGAGTCAGACAGGCACCTAGAACGCCTGGGGATGTCTCTGGGCCAGATGTGAGCAACTCCGATGATCCTTTGTTCACATCACCTCTTATACCCCCAGCAACCAGGGAGGAAGATACAGGAAGTGGAGGAGGATGTATGCATTCCATAGTTGCACCCCCAATGGCCATCTGGTTTCAATTTGGTGGACCTTGGCAACGACAAGACCATATATGGACCCTAACGTCCTTAGGGAAGGAGTGCAGCAGCGGGTTCACCGCTGAGTTCACATCAGGCCATACACATAAGATCACATGAGGACATATGCATAGATTCAGATACTACATATTTCCCCCCTTCGAGACTTCATAAAGTCTCGAAACAAACAGAAGATACCCACACATGATACATGGATAGTAAAGAATGTAAATTCAAACACAAAGTACCCGCTTGATGAGGTAGTAGTTATTACATACAACATAGTGATTATGAGCAACACTGTAAATTTGTAGAGTGTGAGAGTGAAAAACCTATCAGACAGCCATCTTTCAGTTAAAACCATCACAATCCTTCTAGATAGGAAAATTCTCTCACGGCCCCTCTGTCCTAGGCGACCACCTTACGGCCCTCCAAATCAATTCTGTAGAGAAAACAGCATTCAGGGAAAAGTTTGGCAAACACACACATGAGAAACTCAAAAATAAAATCAAAACATCCAGGGCTTGGCTGGTCATCCCATCGGACCTACACCGTGGACCTTTCCCTGCCTAACACCCCTTTCCCTGTTCTCCAAAACAAAGAAAAAGATTGAGTTCCCATAAGCATCTGCCTACTGATAAAATCCCCCAAATAACTTTATTCTCTAAAACATCAAGTTCGTGTTGCAATTCAGATTAATCCAGATTAATTCAGATTAAATACAAACAAACACAGTGGTTAATACACAGTAGTTTCATTGAGTTCTGTTGTTCACAGTCCCCTGATGCAGGATCTTCACGTGTTCTGCGTCCTCATTCAGGGTTCTCCAGTGATTTCAGCTTATTTGAGTCTCTGAGTCCATTCTGAATCTAGTTGACACCCCCACGTAGGCTCCCCAACTATTGTCCTGAAACAGAGAAAATATCTGCCAGTATCTTTGTACACAGAACATCACACATGTAATTCCATTACAAGAGATACGTCAAACATCAAACATCAAACATGAGTAAACATACTATTTCCCCCCCTTGGGCACTCGCCCACAAGGAAGAGAATAGAAACATACAAAAAGAAAAGAAATATAAGAAAACAATACACCTGCCACAGTGGTGGCAATCTCCTCCTCCTCAACATCCTTGAGGAGCGGCATCTGAACCGCATCGCCAGGCATGACTACACCTATCCATCGGAGTATCATCGCCTTTGCACACGTCAACGACAGCGTGCAAACACAAAACAATATTCCCAATGACACAATGACCGCGCTAAAGACCTGTAGAAGCATAACTCCCACAGGACCAAACCTATCATGAAGCCACGCACTCGCAGACGTCCCTGCGCTTTCCGAGGGACCAAACGCATCCCTAATTTTTCTCAACGCTTCAATCACATTGGTCATATTGTCCGCATTATCAGGAATCAAAGTGTAGCATGCATCACCTGTTAGGTTCAATGCCACGCACAAACCTCCTTGCTTGGCCAGAATATAATCAAGGGCCATGTCGTGTTTCAACAGAGTTAGTCTGTGACTCCTCTGCGCATTTGATAGATGTTCAAAGCCCTTTATTGTCTCATTCGCAAAACCTTGCAGCGTATATGTGATATTATCAATATGTTCCGCTAAAAATACAACCCCATACCATGGGAGTAAACCCAGGCCCCATTTTTCTCCCAAGCTGATTCTCCAATGATAAGACTTGAGATTGTGAAACTCGGCCAAGTCTCTCTTGAGTCTAGATCCTGGAGCCAATTATGGGGCAAAAATAAGTAAGCTGCGTCCCCACATATCCACCAGATGTCCTTGAAAGTGCTAATAGTCACATCTGCAGGCAAACGATCATTCACGACCATTATGGATATGTCCGGCCTATTTTTATTTCCCTTGAAAGTTACTGGATACAACTTTCCTCTATAAGACCGATCCGGATTAGTCACCGTCATGAGATATTGTCTGCAATCTGACACCCCTAAAAACACACTCTTACCAGCATATGTATCATTGGCACAAAAACATGTAGGAACTCTTTCCGTTTTCACGTCGATAGAATCAGGTACTGCTGTTAAAAGGTCATCCTGTTGATCCAATAGATTAATGTATGGCAGCCCTCTGTAAGGATCACAAACACCGGTGTTCACATCCAACGACACATTTCGCGATCTTAGGTCCATGCCCCTTTGGAGATGAAAAAGCCATGTCAACAAAGAAAATTGACACTCGTAAGACAACGGCTCTGCTACGGCCTCTAGAATTGAGGGCCAAGTGCTTGGCGAAGGCACTCTTACGATGCATGGTCCTTTCACTGATGCTTGTGATCTTACTGCATGAGTCAGCTGTTGAAACCACAAATTTTTCGCCGCAAATAGATCCGAAATCTCTAGGACAGATGAATCAAATCCATACGCCTTCCATCGATAATCACGTTTCGCTTTGACACGCAAAGTTTTGTGTTGCCCTTCTGAAATCATACCAACCGGCATGGTATATTGAGCCGCGTCGGAGGAATCACTGAACTCCCCCTCTAAATCTCTCCCGGGCAAATTACTTCCAGTCTCAACAGGAAGTGACTTCAATTCCGGCACCACTACGGTTACAATGGTGGTTCTAAGAACTGAATTCTTTGTATTCGAAGAATCTGAAGTTGTTTTCCCTTGGCTATCATGGAAAACACAAAAATAGGAACCTTGATCCTCCAGTTGGACTGTATGTATGAATATACTACAATCACCTTCAATGTGTCCTGGTCCGCGATCATTAATGAACCCAAATTTATCACCGGGCGTATAATTGGAAAAATCAAGACGCTTTCCATTCGGAGTAACCCAACGCAAATGAGGTGAACCAGAGACAACTACACCCAAAGTGCAATCACAAGGAAGTACAGCTTTCTCCCCTACTGTCACTTCTACGGTGTGCCTTGTGATAATTTCAACTTGTACACTGGAATCCTCATCAGCTGTCTCTACTGTTAGATCACGAATTTCAGTATGAGGATCAGGAAAATTCCCCCCTTTCTTTACTACTGAACCCTGTAAGGCTACTTCCGGGTCAATTTGAAGCTCAGGTTTTACCTGCAACATTTGGGATGTCTTTGAAATGGGTTTTGTTGTAACAACTGTAGTTGTCACAGTAGTAGGTTGAGCCACACTCTCACCTTTCGAAGACAGAGTCGTTTCCGCCTGTGGTGTCGTCATCGTAGGAGTAGTAACAGCTGGTAGAGTGATATGAGTACTTGAAGGTGTTGTCAACTGCGTCGTAGTCTGCTGAGTAGTAACTTGTGAAGTTGTGGCCTGTAAAGTTGTTAGATATGGAGTTGTAGTTTGTAGTACAACATCATCCACTATCACACCCTGGTGCAAAAGATCCCGCTCCCGTTTGTTCACTGCACTCGTAGGTCGTGCAGCAGACACCGGTTTCTGAACCTCCTTCTTCACCGTTCGCACCGTTCCAGAGTCACCACCGTGATTCTAATATGCACCACTAACCGCTTTCTCCTGAACACTTACAAATACCTTATCTCTCTTCCTCTCCAGAGTTCAACTCCTAGTTTCTCCACTCTGGCCAGCCTCTTTTTAATGGCAAGATCATAGCCACCAATGGCCTCTCCCGAGTCACTCCCTCTATCATCATCCATCTCCAACTTCCTCATTTTACCCTCTAGTTTCCCCACTGCTGTAGTTTTAGTTTTCGTGGCAGGATACATTTTCACCATTGTTTTTGCTTTCCCTGTCTCGAGTATTTTGTCCTGATCATCTTTAATGCTGTAATTACCTTTTTGCTTAATTACTGGAAGCTGTGGATGAATGTCAGCGTACTCTGCTTCCTTATAAGGTGCCAGATTTTTCACCGGAGCAGTATGCGAAAAAGGAGTATTGATTTTCTCCAGTAGTGTTGCTGTTGACTCCGTGGCTTTGGCAATTACCTCCATAGCCATTTTATCTTTCCCTTCAGCCGCAGCTCTCAACTTTTGTCCTTCATCCTCAAAGAGCTGCAACATTGCGAGTTCAATTTTTCTCTTCTCAGCTCGCGATTTACCTTTTTTTACCTTTTTTCTCTTTAGCTTTGTATATTTTAATGAGCACACTCATGGTTTGAATCACATCAGAATTGAAAGTACCTTCAACTGGCCAGGGTCTCTCAATATCTGGCCAACGCTTGTTCCACTTCTTAGAGGCTTCTGTTAGACCTTTAACAAGCGGATTCTTTTTCTGCACCACCTCAATCGGTGTTATAGGTTTAGCAACCACCTCCGTCATTTTCTTTCTTTTGCAGGACTTATTTACTGTAAAAAGAACTGAAAGGTTTCCGATATGGGCTCTTCATCTAAAAAATAAACTCAGTTATGAATTCTAAAAAATTGACCCTTAATTTTCAAAAACTACAATAACAAAGATAAAGCAAGATAATATGCACCGAGCCAGGAAGAGACAATAGATTTAAGAATGACCTGTAAAAAATCAGAAGATACAAGAATGGTGTGAAAGGTGTAAAAACGTATTTTGTGTCCTTCCGAACCTGTTCAAAAGGATAAATTTCACTGGCCTTAAATGCAAGACCTCTATGCCAACAGGGCAACTCGTCCTCCTGTGTACCTCCAAAGGAAACAGGCTCAGATGAATCACAAATACGGAAACAGAAAAGAGAAAAAATTAGGTAATAAATAAACTGGTGAACTTCTCTAAAGAAAACACAAAGCTTATTTACCTTTTTATTATTAATTATTGAGAAATCATTATTTTAGTTTATAAAGTTATAAACAATCATTATCAAATTATAAACAGCCATCAACAAAAGTTAATAAACCGCTCTATTATCGCCAACCTATTCCCCCCTTTTTTTTTCAAAAAACCGTGAGGAGGGGGCGAGGAAAAAGAGACACCCCCACTTGTAGGAGGAGCAAACAAGCTCCGCCCCTTAAAGCAGGGAAGAACTCCCAGTCCAAACTTGACCACCGAAGGTGAAACACCCAACTCAGCTCCTGGGGAGCCAGGCGCACCAGCCCCTGACTGACCACTCAAAGACCGACCACGCCCAATCCAAAAACCTTCAAGGCCAAAATAACCCCAAAATAAACTAAAAGAAAATGCACACAATCCTTATGAGAAAAGAAAAACCCACAAAATCACCCAGTCCTAAAACAAACAAAAAGAAAATACTTTATTTCAACACATTTCTTTGTCCAGCCCCCCTTGCACGCACTCACAGCTCCGGCTGTTCCTTCACATCCAGCATCACAAGCACGCAAGAGCCAGCACATTCAACGCATGCAAGTGTTGGTGCAACAGAAAGTCACTGATGAGGCTCCTCTCCTCACCACCGCAACAGAGACCTTCAAATGTCAGCTAAGCAAAGTCCTCATTTGGGCTCATAGAAATTAACTTCAAAATGTTCTAATGAACAATAAAACGTCCTAGCTGGGGCTCATAAGTAAACTAGATGTTGAAAGACATATGTCCCTCTAACACCTTATATTCAGCCTATTCAAAAGTCCCCAGTAGGCTCATAAATTTAACAATGAGGGAATCAGTTCAACCTCTCCACATACACCACTATATTTCTAATATCAGCTCTAACACAGGTGATGTAAAACTCCAAACTTCCAACTTCTCCACACACAAAGAACATCAAGACAGACACACAGAGAACAAAGACCCCAGTCACTCCTCCTCTCATACACACGCACACAAGCACATCCCCCCAAAAGAAAAAACACAGACAGGATCCACAGAGAAAAACCACTCACACAATCCTAACCGGCATATCAACTACGGCCGCAAAGAAAAAGACTACAGCATAAAAATTATGCAAACTAAATTTGTGCTACCTTGAAGTGTGGATATCAGATCAAACGGCATCAAACATCACTCGTCAGCATATGCCAGAGAGGTCATTTACAACCTGATATTTAACCCACAGTTCCAGCTGCCCGAAAGCTGCTGACCAGAATATCCCTAACGGACACCCAGGATTTCACGGCCACGTATGCTAGACGGCCTCCCAGAGGGCTTAGGTCAAATCCCGCGGCAGCTCGAGCGAACGTCCCAGACGCTCAAAAAACACGCGCACTCTTCTTATGCAATCCAAGGCATCCCTAAATGTAGAAACACTTGGTGTGCATTCTACATCTCTTCCTAGAGAACTCACAATGAATCCCCTAAGGCTTCCAATCTTTCACCCAACGGTGAAACCTCCTGGAGCATCTTAAAATAAAAAATAAAACACTTCACTAAAAAGTGAATTTCCCAAGGGATCCTAAACCACTTAAAAATAAAAAAGAATTTTGATGAAGGGTCCTACAACATCAACACACAAATCCACACCCACACAAATGATCTTTACACAGTGTGGCCAGACAGCACCAAAGGCCTAACTGAACCAGCCAGCACTCCTAAGATAAAAGGAACAAAGCGCTACAGTACCTTTTGTCGACAAGGAGCAGCAGCCAGGCCAAGAAAGCAGATGGCGACAGCGTCAGCAGCCACAGCAGATCCTGTTCGTGACGCCAAAATTGTGGTGAATTCTTCTGGTGGATTCAGGTGATGTAGATGTTGAAGGAGTCTTCACTGACACAGACTTAGTTGGATAAAAACTGGTTTATTTCAAAGAAGTCAAGAGTCAGACAGGCACCTAGAACGCCTGGGGATGTCTCTGGGCCAGATGTGAGCAACTCCGATGATCCTTTGTTCACATCACCTCTTATACCCCCAGCAACCAGGGAGGAAGATACAGGAAGTGGAGGAGGATGTATGCATTCCATAGTTGCACCCCCAATGGCCATCTGGTTTCAATTTGGTGGACCTTGGCAACGACAAGACCATATATGGACCCTAACGTCCTTAGGGAAGGAGTGCAGCAGCGGGTTCACCGCTGAGTTCACATCAGGCCATACACATAAGATCACATGAGGACATATGCATAGATTCAGATACTACACTTAGTTTGTATTTTGTAGGCCCTTCATTAGAAATGTGCTACTGTTTTATAATTCAAAGAAATATTTTATGGAAATACTTTATTTGGCATGGTGTTGACTATTTTAGACTATTGTGGTAGTGGGTCATTTATCTTAGTTTTATTACTTTAACTAGTACAGTGTGTAAAGTAATGCCAAAAACTCTTAAAAATGACAGTTTTGTAATTGGGTAAAAGCTTTAAAGGGACACTGCAATCATAATGTTTAATTTAAAAACAAATACATTTTTAATTTTCCTATATTACTGCAACATCACTGTAATAATAAAATAGGAAAATGTGCTTCTGATCTGTTTTGCTTGATGATCTAATGAGCTTTGTCTCTGCAGGAGCAATTCTAAAATATGTTGGCGCTGCAGACATTGAGCCAGGGGGATCTCCCGAACATCCTGACAAGGAAGCTCCAGGACCAACACGTTCCTCAGAACCTCCTTCTGTCCAGGTGAATAATGTGTGTTATTCTTAGTAGCTAAGCTGATAAGTGTGGAACGAAACTAAGGCAATTAAGCATTATTTTGATTGTTGGTTTGCTTTTTAGTGTTGCACTTGTTGGTTTGTTGGATTTTCTTATTTAAAGTAAGCATTTTTTTTTATGAATACTCAATCTGTTGTATTTATTGACATATAGACGATTCTTTTCCTAGTATTATAGTGTTTGTTTGTTTTTAAATCAGTTTAACTTGCCTGAGTTGCTCAACTGAAGATGTTTAATTTTACCTGTAGCCTGTTTTGCTCACGAGGTGTAATAGATTGTGGAATCTTAGTAGACCTTAGTAGACGCACGCTGCTGAGAGTGGCAACAATCAGCTCCGATGACCGTGGTGCTTGTAAATAAGGCAAATGCGCCATCTAGTGGGATGCAGCATGTTTACTCGTGTTGGAGCAATGACAAGTACTACTAACAAAACAAAAGATGCACAGGGTAAAAAAAATAATCATAAACTCAAGCCCAACAAAGATAACAGATGGGCATAACTGTACTTAGTAATGATTACTAGTACTACCAACATTTGTATATTTTACTTTCAACTCGAATTTGAACTATTCATCCCCTTTTTTCAGCAGCCATTAACACTAATAAATTAAATTAAATCAAAACAATAAATTAAAGCTGCAAGCAGCATTTGCGGGACTGAGCCGCCGTGGCCGACGCGATGCCCGATGACCCCTGATGACGCCTGACCCCTGTCGACGCCCGCAATTGACCCCCGTCCTCTGCCGACGCCCGGCGACATCTGCTGAAAGAAGTCTATGCAAATAATGCAGATTTCTCACCTCCATTTTTTTTTTTGAGGATGCTGTCAAATGTAAAATATTGGCCTTGATGAGACAAACACGTAGGTGTTTGAATGACGTCTGTAGCACTTTTCTAAAGGAAACTGCAGGCATTTGTGTGTTGACAAAGAGGGAGAAGAGGTCTAATCATCATATGCCTGTGTATGCAAATGATGCATATTTTTGACCTGCATTTTTTTTAAGTGGCTGTCAAATGTAAAATATAGGTCTTGATGAAACAAACACATGGATGTTTGAATGACGTCTGTAGCACTTTTGTAAAGGAAACTGCAGCCATTTACAGTATAGTGTGTGTGTGTGTGTGTGTGTGTGTGTGTGTGTGGAAGTAGGGATGTGCGATACCACTATTTTTCCTTTCGATACGATACCAGGTGATACCAAGGCTAGTATCCCGATACCAATACAGATACCGATACATTTAGATGTCCAACTTGTGTATATGAAAATGATGACTTTTACAACGAAAACTCGTGAATGTTATTATAAAAAATGTATTTTATACCTATGTATATGAATTAAACAAGCTGCCAAATATCAGACTTTGTTTTAATTTTAATCAGAGAAATCAAATCAACAGGTCAACTGAAAATCTGAGCAAATCTCTCCCAAAAAAGAGAAAATAAGAACAGCTGCTCTCAATTCAATATAATTCTTTTTGGACCAGACAGAGTGGTCTTCAGGTTAGAACTTGACAGAATATGTCTGTCTCTTTGGGAGTCATCTATGAAAAATTTAAATATTCTTGATGTAAAATGAAGTCTTTTTATGGGAAGTATAACTCACATAGCACCACAAATAGACTAAATAGCAACTGTTTTACTTGAAATGTGCCATTTAAGTAATTTAATTAGTATGCTTTTCCAACTTAAAAGTGACACTGAATTGTGTTAAGATGATGGCAGGAATGTGAGTTAAATTAACAAATACATATTGTGCTGGGAGGAAACATTTTTATCTAACTAAATAAATAAAATATGTTTTAATGAAAAATTGACAAACATTCTGGTATTTTATGTAAATTTATCTTATCTACGTCTATATGCCTGTGATGGCGGGCACTGGGATGTATTTTCACTCCACCTGGATATTGCCTTTCTCTCTGCAGTGCTGGTTGGAAATTGCGCTAACGTTGACGGGGGGTGAAGCACGCTATCGCTGTCGCGCTACGCTAACGTGTCGGCAAAGTTAACGTGCCAAGTTTCTTTGTGGGGGGGGGGGACTGGACTCCAAGATGCTCCTGCTGATCACTGCTATGCTGGAGCTGGAGATGTGGCCTGTGATGTCTGCACTGGGAGGAAACTGAAGGCCCTCAAGTCCTGTCTGGTCTGTCGGGCCTCCTACTGTGACTCTCACCTCCAGCCTCATCGTGATGCTGCTCCCCTACAGAGACACAAGCTGGTGGAACCCAGCCAGCAGCTCCAGGAGAACATCTGCCCTCGTCATGATGAGGTGATGAAGATGTTCTGCCGCACTGATCAGAAGATCATCTGTGCTTTATGCTGTATGGATGAACATAAAGGTCATCAGACAGTGTCAGCAGCAGTACAGAGGCCTGGGAGGCAGAGAGAGCTGGAGGAGACCAGGCAGAAGATCCAGCAGAAGATCCAGCACACAGAGGAAGACCTGAAGGGGGTGGAGTCCATCAACGGCTCTGCTGATAAAGCAGTGAAGGACAGCGAGAAGATCCTCACCCAGATGATCCGTCTGCTGGAGAAAAGACACTCTGAGGTGCAGCAGCAGGTCAGATCCACACAGGAGGCAGCAGTGAGTGGAGTCAAAGAGCTTGAGAAGAAGCTGGAGCAGGAGATGATGGAGCTGAAGAGGAGAGACGCTGAGCTGGAGAAGATCTCACACACACTGGACCACAGCCAGTTTCTCCACAGGTTCTCCTCACTGCCAGCACTCAGTCCGTCTCCAGACTCCTCCAGCCTGGAGATCCGTCCTCTGAGATACTTTGAGGACGTGGCAGCAGCTGGACCAAGCTGAGCGATGAAATACAGCAAGTTCTGCACAGTGCACAAACGTCTGTTATTATCTGAGGAGAACAGAAAAGTGACATTCATGGAGGAAGTTCAGTCTTATTGTGATCATCCAGACAGATTCACTGACAAGAAGCAGGTCCTGAGTAGAGAAGGTCTGACTGGACGATGTTACTGGGAGGTTGAGTGGAGAAGGGGGAGGGACTTCTGTGGTTTATTTTAGGGGGTTGGTGTAGCAGTGGCCTACAGGAACATCGGCAGAGCAGGAAGGTCAGAGGAAAGTAGATTTGGATTCAATTTCTGTGTCTCAATTCAGGTTCTGCATCCTTGAAGTGCGCATTTTGAAAGGAAGTTGCGTCATCGCACTGCGCAAAGGCTTGTCCCAATTCCCGAGGGTGTTTAGGACGCTCAAAATGCGCACTCGTAAATACGCACTCGTTTTAGCCGATTCCAAGGATACACCGCTACTATCCTTTGCGTACTTGGGTATCCCATGATGCTTTGCGTGCTGCTGCAAAGCATCGTGGGATCCTGGGAAGTCAGCTGAAATTAGCGGCATGTACTGGTTAAGACACGACATATAAATCTAAATATTGACGTTTCACATAAAGTATCCAGTTTTTAACGTAGAATTTTATTTATTTGAACATTCAACGGCATCGTTAGATAGCGAACCAATGGTTAGTGTGATACTATAAAAACGTCACTTCCGGGGTTGGCCAGCCAGAGGGAACGGCGGTGACGAAACGAGGAAATACGCCGAAGGCTAGACCGTCCCGAGTGGTTACCGGGGAGGCGGGGTTTGGTCCGTCCTTCTAGGCTGGGAACTCTAAGAACGCTTCCTTCAGACGGAGGACACTCGGCCTCAAGGGTGCAGAACCTGAATTGAGACACAGCAAATGACAAATCCTGGAGTTTATATTGTTACCCAGGTGAATATTGGTTTCGTCACAACAACATGAGTACTCGTGTCTCAGGTCCTCGGTCCTCCAGAGTGCGAGTGTACCTGGACCACAGAGCAGGTCTTCTGTCCTTCTACAGCGTCTCTGGAACCATGGAGCTCCTCCACAGAGTCCAGACCTCCTTCACTCAGCCGCTACATGTTGGACTTTATGTTCCTTCAGGTTCTTCAGCTGAGTTGATGAAAGTGTGACTGAAGTCGTCAGAGAGACTCTGAGCTGAATTCTCACCTTTGATTCTTCTTCTGTCTTCACGTTTGTTACCCAGTGTCTCCGGCTGTCAATCACAGGGTGGGCGGGGCCTGGACGCCACTTCCTGTTGGTGCTCCTGGTGACTGTTGTCCACCTGCTGGATGTTTGTGCCACGTTCTTTCTCTTCCTCTGCAGCCCATTCATCCCGCAGATTAATAATGTGTCATTAGTCCACATGACAAGTTTATTACTGTGGAAACACAGCTGAGGTCTGTTTCCACTCTGGACCTTTCCACCCTGACCTTTGACCTTTCAACAACTCATCCATCTGATCAACCTTCTGACTGTTGATCCGTTTGTCAACAATCAGATGAATGCATGTAAATATTGTGAGAGAATTTTGTCTTTTGATTCTGCTTGTTGGCTCAGTGTGACAACAGTCAATCAATAAGTCATGAAATATACCATCAGTCTATACTGCATAAAAATGTCAAGTCAATGATCAACTGTTGAATTGAAGCAATAAAGCAACAAGACAATCCAGATAAAGTCTCTGCTTGCTGGTAGATTTCTCTTCTGTCAAGATCTCCATGTATTCACCACAGACATTTAGAAAGTCAACACCATGAAGACAAGATCAAAGTTTCAAAAGCACATCAGTCAACGTGGGAAACAGCTGATATTTATCTGGCACACACACACACACACACACACACACACACACACACACACACACACACACACACACACACACACACACACCACTATTTTACAGAACAAGTAGAGAACGGGTACTTTACTGACTCATAGTGTATTTACTTTATTGCATCATAACCAATGTTCCCTCTAAGCTGCTTGCTTGCGCAATCGCGCACTACTTGCACATTCTCAGCGCACAAGGAAATCTATGTAGCACATAAAATAAAATTCAACAGAAACGTATTAATTAATAATTTTAGAGCTTTTATTAGGCGGCGCACCGCTACGCCTTCAGAATGATGTTTGTTTGTTTTTTTTTGTTTTTTTCTTCCAGCTGCACCGTATGAGTCCAAAAGGCAGAGAAAGTTTCCAGGCTTTAACAGCCAAGCGGTGAACGCACAACCATCACGCACACACAGCCCCACCTGACGATGAACGGGCACCCGCAACCAGGGTTCTTCCTCCGGCTGCGCTAATGTCCAAGCCCAGTGCACCCGCTTTAAACCCCACCACCACGCGCCAGAAGCTTTTTAAAACATTCAGCAATGAATGCCCATTGCCCACCTCTGGGAATGCGAGCCGAAATGCCAAGAACTGCGGAGGACAGAGTTCTCAGCGTGGACACTGGGGTTGCCGGAGCGGCAGAGTGGAGACAAAGTCAAGTGCGTCCCGTCTCAGTTCATTACGGGACAGCTTTTTTAGTTGCCAAATACGGGACAATCGCGTATTTGAGCACGGAAACGACGCAAAGTCACAAACACAAATACAAGTTTAAAACGGTACAAAAAAAGGATCGTGGTGCAAACGCAAAAAAACAAAACAAAAAAACAACACGCTGCAGGACATAAAAACATTCACTTCATCAGAGGAGCGATGCAAAGCAAGAAAACGCTGCATAACGCATTCCCTACACCGGAAGTAGAGTTGCTCCACGAGGAGCGCTCCCCTACAGCGAAGAACAGTCCCGACACTTCCAGTGAGAGTCGCCGCCTCCTACAGTTTCAACACCGGGACATCTCGCGGGGGTGGAGGACCTCCACCTGAATGTGGGAGTGGGTGTGTTTCCACAAAATATGTGTCTTCATGGTATTTAGCTTTTTAATGAAAGGACTCTTAAAACACTGAAAAATAAATGCAATATAGCTATTTTATCACTTACTGTAAATGTACAGGTAGGAGACATTTCCTGCTTGGCATTGCTGCCTGTCGCACTTCTTTCGGTGCCCACGGGTCAGCTGCAGGGTCATCAACCATGAACTACCATTCATTGACGTTTCGCCCCTTGTGGCGGGACAGTGACAGGGACGTTTGCCTCGTTGATTCTGTGGTTGTTGATGGGGTGAGGTGTTCTTTCCCCAACTCCTGTCCTTGTTTCGTTCTTTCTTTTATACAGTCAGGCAATCTTTGTAGATACGCTACTTTTATTGTATGGCCGCAAGTTATAACAGTGCTCATCAGGTAAAACACCCGGAAGCCAACGTCATCAACTTGCACCAGATGTCTCTGCATATTGCATGGAACTTGGCTGCCATCTAGTGGTTAACTTTCGTAACATCTCCTTTAACATATGGAAAGAAAGCAGTTGAAAATGGACAATAGTGACCGGATGAGAGTTACGTGGCCAGCAACAACAATAGCTGGCTACAGGTTAAACAGAAATGACTAGTTCACTCTCCTAAACATTAGAAAAAAATGAACAGTCCACATGAACAAAGTGGCACAGAAATAAAGAAGAGATGACATTCCTTCTTCAGAAAGTTTAAACAGCAAAGTCTTTGCGGTACCTCTCAGGAGGTTTTATGTTAGATCTGGTTCTGGTCTGCTTGAGGCCTAAATGTCCAGATTGGGGGACACTTGGCACATCAGTCAACACTGGAGCCCGTTCTAGTTCTGAAGCTCCTTCCCTCCTGTCACCAACTATGTGCTCGAGTCTGCTGTCTGTTTGACTGTTGTCCCAGTCATCTTCCACCAGGGAATATATATATATATATATATATATATATATATATATATATATATATATATATATATATATATATATATATATATATATATATATATATATATATATATATATATATATATACATATATATATATATACATACATTTTTTCCTTTTTCTTTTTTCTATATATTTTATGTACAGATGGGGTGTATGGGCTTAAGGTGCTTGGGTGTTTCTCTTTTCCGAAACTATTTCCCCAGCTTTCGAAAACACCCTCTCGCAGGGCACAGAGGATGCTGGTGTTGCCAGGCAGGTACTCATTTGCTAGCTTGTATAGGTTTGGGTATACAGCTTTGTGTGTCATCCAGTACACCAGAGGGTCCTGTGATAACACTGCACCTCCACTATGGCATCAGCAGTAGCATTGCTGGATGCCCTCGCTTCTTCAGTGTCCCGGTCCAACAGCTTCCACAGATCAATGGCTGAAAATGAAACATTAGATAAAGTTTAGTCTGTACATGAAAAAATACAAATAAAGTCTATTGATCCAAATTCTATCATTTTTGTACCTTGGGAAGATGCAGCTGGTTCTGGCTGTGCTCTCGAAGTAGATGGCGGCTCCTCTTCATGCGGTACATTCCGCAACAATGCCGCACACTCAGATTTTAACCGGCGCACAGCTGACTCAGCATTTTCAGGGCTTTTATTTGTTATTGTATGAATAAGTTGAGTAATACGCTTGTAACAAATGACCTTGTTCGGCGGCACGATTTCAAAATGCTCCCAGACTTGAGATCTCTTCCTGGTTGGTTCCGTTGCAGAGCAATAAGAAAGCAAACCGAAAGCAATACGAAAGCTGATCAAATCAATCCAAAAGGTATCGACCAGATAGGCAACGTATTGCGCCGTTTCATCCATTTTAAACTCAACTGAGACCTGCCAGTCTTTCAAAGCCTCGCCCACTGAACCAAACCAGCCAGCTGATTCAGTCTGAATGAAGCAGTGAAGTGGTTCAAACGTCATCAGTCACGTGATTTGAAGCAAGCTCCGGAGCAGTGCTTCAGAAAAAAAACCCTACCGAGTTGTGGGGCGTGGTTCGAAGCCCCGTGTCAGAGAGAACATCACTAGTTGTTTCTGAAAGTTCATCTAGTTCCCAGTAGTCAGAGTAGTAGAAAGGTTGCAGTTCTGGAGCTACTGCTTGTGTAGCTGTGGGCCACCCTTTCAATATGTAAGTCTGGAGTGCACAACATAGTGGATCTTTGATTGTGGCAGTTCTAATGGACTCCAGTGTAGCTGTTGAAATATTCGTGTCTGCGAGGTGGTCGACTCGTTGTAGGTCTTCGGTGGTGAGGCCCATGGCATAGATGGTGGCAGGTGTTTGCATGTGGGCATGCTGTGTGTTTGGCTGTTAAGTCCTCGACAGAAAATCTGCCACATGAAGATCCTTCCCTTGCTTGTACACCACCTTTGCGCATATCTCTGTTCAGTAGGCGAATGCAACAGGTTGCCCATTCTGAAGAAGAGCTGCACCTAGGCCTGTCTCGCTGGCGTCACACTGTAGTGTGACTTCTTCCTGCAGGTTGTAGTACTTGAGTACTGGGTGGCATGTGATTAATTGCTTCACAGTGTCAACGGCAGATTCATGTTGTGATAGCCATGTCCACTCCACGTCCTTATCTGTCAGGCGTTGGAGAGGCTCGCACACATCTGAGAGATGAGGAAGAAATTTGGCAAGATAATTTACAAACCCCAGGAATCTCTGTGGCGATTTAACATCAGTGGGTGTTTGCATGTGTTGAAACGCTGCCACCTTCTCTGGGTCAGGGCGAAGGCCCTCTGTGGTGAGAAGATGTCCCATGTATTGGACACTGGATAGTTTTAGTTTCAGCTTCTTTTTATTGAGCTTTAGATTGACCTCCCTGGCCCTCTGCAGCAAGGCAGTCAGGTTTCTGTCATGGTCAGTTAGTGCCTCTTCTGAAGTGTCTCCACAGCCGTAGAGAAGAATGTCGTCTGCAATGACACTTACACCGGTCAGGCCTTGCAACACCTCATGTTGCCTGCGTTGATATTCTTCTGCAGCTGGTTTTATGCCGAAAGGCATCCTTAGCCACCCAAATCTGCCAAGCGGGGTCCAAAAGGTGGTCAGATAACTGCTCTCTTCTTCAAGTTTGACTTGCCAGTAGCCATCTTTGGCATCAAGCACGGAGAATACTTTTGCTTTTGCAATGTCTGGGAGTATCTCCTCTATTGTTGGCATCTGGTAGTGTGACCGCCGTAGAGCTTTATTGAGTGCGCTGGGATCAATGCAGGTGCGCAGCTTTCCTGGCTTTTCTATGACAACCATGTTGCTGATCCATTGTGTTGGCTCTGTGACTCTTTTGATGATGCCATTCTTCTCCATGGATCGTATGGCTTCAGTGACTTTGTGTTTGAGCGGAATGGGAATTCGTCGTGGCACCTGATGCACAGGCCTAATGTCGGGGTCCACATCGAGGTGTAGTTCACCAGGAAGACAGCCAAGGCCTTCAAACACGTTGTTGTATTTTGAGATGATGTCCTCTGTGGTGGTTGTGAAATGCATATCTGTCCCTGTTGTGCTGCGTGAGACCGCTGTAGATGACATATCTGTGTGGTGTATGAAATAGCAAGTTGAGTCTTTTGCATGTTTTTGCAGAAAGCAGAGGCATTTGTGACGTGTGCATAACTTGAAACTTCAGGTCGTGTGTTTGTCCATCATGGTCAGCTTTGAGGTGACACAACCCAGCTAGTTTCACTTGTGACCCATCATACAGTTTAATGGTGGCTTTGCTGGCTGGTATGTCTGGATTACCATCTTGTGTGATGAGCTGTAGATCTCTGAAGCTTATGGCGTTGGTTGTGGCTCCTGTTTCCAATTGACATGTGATTGTATGGCTAGGGTCATATGATACTGGTTCAGTCATGTACGGTGTTACTTTGAGGTTGACAAGCCATTTCTCGTTTCCCTGTTCCATAGCGTTTATGTTTGATAGGAACCACACCTCTTCCATTTCTTCTTCCTCCTCTACTCTGTCTTCTCCAAGAAAGTTCACCTGTGTCTTGCGCTGGGCTTGTTTGCACACTCTTGCAGTGGCAAGTGGTTTTTCTTTCCACAGGCTTTGCAGATGACGCCAAATGCAGGGCATTTCATTCTGTCATGCACTGCTCCACAGTAACGACAGAGGTTATTATTTGGGCGTTTATCTTTGTTTGCATGTCCCATATGCTCTTTGTAATTATGCTGAGGTGCAAATGAGGGGCGCATCTCTGAGCGTTTGTCATGTGCAAAGTGTACATTCTCCTGTTCCACACCAGTTATTATCTTATTTTGAATTTGTGCTAGTTCGCTGACTCTAAACATGTCTATTGCTTTGGCAAGTGTGAGTTCTGATTCACGTAACATGAGTGCTTGTGTACTTGCATTTTTAGTCACAAGCACTAATCTGTCACGGATCAATTCATCTCGCAGGGGACCAAATTCACATTTGTCTGCTAGCTTTCTCAGGTTTGCAACATATTGCTCTGTTGACTCATGTTGACTCTGCTGTGCAGTGTTAAATACGTAGCACTCGTAGATTACATTTCTGGAAGGTTCAAAGTGTTTTTGTAGTGCATCCAGATTCTTCTGTGGATTGTCTCTGTCCTCCGCTGACATGTGAAGATGTCTTTGTATTATGTGACATTCTTTGCCCATTACTGTAAGCAGGGTGGCTACTCTTACTTTTGCTTCTTTTTTGTCCAGTTCCGTTGTTATCTCATAGTTTTCCCATTGTGCTCTAAAGAATGTCCAGTTGTTATATATGTCACCCTTCATGTCCATTGCGTACAGGAATCGAAAAAGCCATGGTTCGTCAGGTATTAGCTTAGCAGTTTAGCTCCATTGCAAGTTTCCGCTTCTGACACCATGTTTCGTTCTTTCTTTTATACAGTCATGCAATCTTTGTAGATACGCTACTTTTATTGTATGGCCGCTAGTTATAATCATAGATATATACAGAAGGCTAGATGTCTCACGGCGCAGAATCCAACGTCCACACTGGCCTCCATCTTTCCACAGTCAGGCAGTCACGGTCTGATGTAGTGAATGTGAGGGAACGTGAGTGATCTGAACAAACATTAACACTCTGATCTCGCTGAAAACTTGACGGCTTTGCACACGGTTTGCTTTCTTACAAACGTTCATAACGTAGCAATAATTCTGGATGGTTGAACATGTTGAGAGTGCAGCTTTCTATTAGAAAAAAAACACAATGGTGCTATGGCAGCCTATCTGCACAAGTTAATACGACTGAGACCACTAAGATTTTCATTTCTTAAGTTAAGTTTAGCCAACAGCTATTTCAGGACAAACTAGTATTTTGTTCACATACAATATTTTTGGTGTCGGTTGTAGTTATTCGCTGAGGTGCGTTTCCTATAACATTGCTGCTGCATGAACGCAGTCTCATCAGTTCATGCAGCAGAGACACGGTGATCAATGAACTAGAGCTGCTGATATCTCATCCCCCACCTGTTTGATTCAGAGTCGAACGGTGACAACCTGAGATTACAGTCCGTCTTTTTTCTTGTTGTGATAAAAGGGATTAGGATTGGTCGGTGTAAATAAAACAAGCAATATGACATATGGAGAGACAGAATAGCTTTTTTTCTATATCATTTAACTTAATTCGCAAATGATTCACAATTGGATTGCTTTGCTACAGCATCATGCATTATGGTTTCTACAGGAAATCGGTGACTGAAAAAATGCCGAACTTCTGTGCCGCTTATGGATGCAGCAATCGTCGCTGTCCACAAACAAAAGCTTGTAGGATCACATTTCATCTGTAAGCTATTGTTGGAGCTGTTTGATTAATGTTACGATTTAGTGCTGGTTTGTTTAGTTTAGCGTTTAGCATATATGTTTTTATTAAATATGGGTGTGTGCGTGTTTTTGCTATTTTCACATGAAAGCCGATGGTTATAAATCATTAATAAGTATGCAGTATCATAACTATGCTTATAACCTTTGTAACAAACCAAACCGCTCGAAATTCAGTTGAAAATAGAGCAATTTAGGGCTATTTAAAAGAACATGCACAATAAGAATACATAGTTATGAGTGAGAGGGGCGGAGCGAGGTGACTGTGGCAAGATGGCCGCCAGTGCGGACGTTCGATTCCATTGGCCAGCAGCGCGGATAAGACATCTCGCCTTCTGTATATATCTATGGTTAGAACAGTGCTCATCAGGTAAAACACCCGGAAGCCAACGTCATCAACACGCACTAGATGTCTCTGCATATTGCATGGAACTTGGCTGCCATCTAGTGGTTAACTCTCGTAACACTGTCCATTATGAAACATTTCTTCATCTACTCAAATCTTACAATAAAACTGTCAAACAGGCAAGAATAACCCATTTCTCCAACCTCATCACAAACAATAGCAAAAACCCTTGATTTCTTTTCTCTACCTTCAATCTTTTAACCAATACAAATTTTAATCAGGACGTACAGACACCAACAGATGCCCTCTGTGAGGATTTTGCAGACCACTTTGTAAGTAAAATTGATGTCATTAGGTCCAGTATTTTAATTAATCAAAATCAATTTTTCTACACATCTAGACAACCACTTTTATCTGAGGAAACACTGGAGGGTTTTGCTCTAGTTGATGCAAGGACACTTGGTCGAGTTTTCTCCCAAGTAAAGCCCACAGCCTGCCTTTTAGACCCAATTCCCACGTCACTCTTGAAGTCACTTTATGGGTTCTTTGAGGAGCAGATTTTATATATTGTCAATTGCTCTCTTCAGACGGGTGTTTTCCCTGCTGCCTCTAGAACGGCGGTGGTGAGGCCCCTTTTGAAGAGGAGCAACTTGGATCCAAACATTTTTAATAACTACCGACCTGTATCCAACTTACCGTTTTTAAGTAAGATTTTAGAAAAACTGTTTTTTAACCAAGTAAATTACTTTTTAAATACAAACAATATTTTAGAGAATTATCAATCTGGTTTTAGAAAGAACCACAGTCCTGAGACAGCCCTTTTAAAGATCGTCAATGATTTCAGGTGTAACGCAGACTCTCAGAAGCTGACAGTCTTGGTGCTACTGGATCAAAGCGCTGCTTTTGATACAGTAGATCACCATATTTTATTAAATAGACTCAGAAACCTGGTGGGCCTGTCAGGTACTGTTTTTAACTGGTTTCGTTCTTATCTCACAGATCGATGTTTCTTTGTAAGTATGGATACGTGCTCCTCCAGAATGCATGAAATTAGATGTGGGGTCCCCCAAGGGTCAATTTTAGGTCCGGTTCTTTTTAATCTGTACATGCTTCCCTTGGGGGACGTCGTAAGGAAACACGGCATCAGCTTCCACAGCTATGCTGGTGATACACAAATGTACATTGCCGTGTCTCCTGATGACACAGCGCCAATTGATGCCCTTTTAAACTGTATTTTAGATATCAAATCATGGATGGCAGAGAATTTCCTACAGCTTAACCAGGACAAAACTGAGGTTTTAGTTATTGGTCCTGAAGGCCGGAGAGAGGAACTTTTACCAAAACGTCGGGATTTTAAACCCTCGCAATTTGTAAAGAATCTGGGCGTTGTTTTTGATTCTGAGCTCACCTTTGTTCCACATATAAAAAATATTACAAAGATAGGTTTTTATCATCTAAAGAAAATAGCCAGAATCCGCCCGTTCCTCTCTCAGGCCAACACGGAGGTGCTAATGCATGCTTTTATTTCTTGTAGACTAGATTATTGCAATGCCCTGCTCTCTGGTCTTCCCAAAAAGAGTGTTTACAGTCTACAAATACTACAAAACTCAGTCGCACGTGTGCTGATTAGGACCAGAGGAAGGGAACACATTACACCGCTTTTAAAGTCACTGCTTTGGCTCCCCGTCCGCTTCAGGATTGATTTTAAGGTTGTCTTATTAGTTTTTAAATGTCTCAACGGTCTTGGCCCATCTTATCTAACTGACCTGCTTTCATCATATCCTAGGTCTTCTGGCACTGGCCTGTTAACTGTTCCCCGAGTCAAAAAAAAACCCATGGTGAGGCTGTTTTCAGCCATTACGGCCCTACTCGGTGGAACAGCCTGCCAGAGAGCCTCAGGACCGCAGAGACTGTTGATATTTTTAAGGGGAGGCTCAAGATGTACCTTTTTAACCTGCCGTTTAACTGACTTCTTTTACTCTTCTCTCTCTTACTCCACTAATTTTATGCCGTTTTACTATTTTTATGCCTTTTATTACCTTCAATTGATTTTTATACTTTTATAATGGTTACCCATTTTTATGCCACTGTTTCACACTTTATTCTTATGTATTTGGTTTATTTCTCATTATGATTATTTTCCCTTTTATACTTTTAGTGCCAGTGTTTCCTCATGGGGGGCCCTTCACGGTGGGAGCTACGCCTGGTCTGCCCATAGGGGCGCTGCAGGCCATGGTGCCCCCTTGTGTGGACGGCTCCCCATAGTGGCCTTTCCTCATCAGATTCTTCAGTGCCAAGCCGTGTTATCTAATGTCTGTGTGAATATGGGGGTGGGCGTTTGTCTGTGTGCGTTGGTGGGGAGGGGTGGGTCCGTATGGGGTGGGGGGAGGGGCAGTGGAGCTTTTTATTTTTTCTCATTGTTATTATTATGATTGTTGTTCTTCTTATCATTATTATTACCTTTCTTTGTTTTGTTTTGTTTTATTTTGTTAAGCACTGTGGGTTGCACATGTTGTGTATGAGCAGTGCTATATAAATAAAGTTTATTGTTATTATTATTATTATAGAAACATGAAGACACATCAAAGAGTAACATGAGGTTGTTGTTGTGACACTGGACGGTAGAGAGTCTGAATCCCCGTCCCAGGCGCAAATCCTCATGGAGGCTTCTGAGGAGGTCAAAGATGGCCAATCCGTCAATCCCAGCTCCATAACGGGGGTCTATGGAAGGAAGCCGCGAGCATTGCGCACTGATCCAGGATAGCTTTCACCTGGCTTGATGGATCCGTGTCTTCTCATCCTGGATGGCTTTTAGTGCGACCCATGAAGCCTGGACACACGTGTTGTGGATTGGTTGAACGCTGAAGGCTTAGTGACTCATCTTGGATGACGCAATCCTACTTTGGTGCAAGGGGGCCCAGACAGCAACATCATCAAGAGCCAGTAATGGACTCCACAGTGCAGCACTCATTCGCTCGCCCTCCCTCTCCCATTTTATTCTGTAGTGTCAGATTCTGAAGTCGATTTCACTTTGATTTTCAGAGTGATGACACCCTGGAAAAACTCATCCATCATTATAAACTCTCCATCATTTATTCTCTATTCAGGTTGGAGTATTGCAGGTTGTCAAAGCTCAGCTGTGATTGGCTGCTCTCAGCTCTGAAGTCCAACCCCTCCCACCTCAGAGAGCTGCACCTGAGTAGGAACCAGCTGCAGGATTCATCAGTGAAGGAGCTGAGTGCTTTTCTGCAGAGTCCAGACTGTAAACTGTAAACTCTGAGGTCAGTACTGGTTTGGAACCAGTGGATGATGGTTTCAGCACCAAACACAGTTCATCACACATGTTGAATAAACGTTGAACTGAAGGTTGATTCATCTCAAAATGACATCCAGAATATGAAAACTTCATTCTGTTCATGTTTGAAGTAAAAAAAAAAAAAAAGAAAAGAAAAAGGAAAAGGAAAAACAGGTCATCAGTGGTCATGTGACCAAACATCATTTGAACACACATTAGTTTTGGACAGAGGATTTAATTTCAAGGTGACATTTTCTGTAGTGTCAGATTCTGAAGTCGACGTTTCATTTTGATTTTCAGAGTGATGACACCCTGGAAAAACGCTCCATCATTATAAACTCTCCATCATTTATTCTCTATTCAGGTTGATTGACTGCAGTTTGTCAGAGCTCAGCTGTGATTGGCTGCTCTCAGCTCTGAAGTCCAACCCCTCCCACCTCAGAGAGCTGGACCTGAATATGAACCCCCTGAAGGAGTCATCAGTGAAGCCACTGATGGATCTTGTCTACAGCAGTGACCATCAACTGGAGAGTGTGAGGTCAGTACTGGTTTGGAACCAGTGGATGATGGTTCCAGCACCAAAGCCAGTTGATCCCACAGCAGAGGTCCAGTGTTCCCAGTCACAGTGTGAGAGGAGGATGGTGACGTCCAGCTGCTCCTCATTCATCCAACATCTGCTGCCAAACTGCTTCTTCTCTCAGTTCACCACTCAATTATTGATCAGTTCATCTTCATCAGGCCTCAGTATCAGTCCAACACTCCATGGTCACATGACCTTCTGATGTTCCACACTTGACATGTGACTGAGAGTCTGCTTCTTCTCACCAGTCACTCCATCATCTTCATCAACAGTCAACGTCTCTGTGATGATGTGTTCAAGGACCGTGAGTCCTGACTCCTGCTGTCTCTTCTTATCTTTGCAGGTGGTGGTGAGGATGAGGAGAGTGAAGAGGAGAGCGCCATCTACTGGTGGCTGACAGAACTACAACCAGTGGAGCCAAATAGCAAGCTGCACGCACCAACACTGTGTGGGTGTGTCACGACCTTTGACCCCAGTGCAGCCTGGTGGCTGGCGGACTGCTTCTCCCTACAAGCTGCTGTGGTTACTGGGAGAGACGTCCCAGAAGCCACTGGTGGAGCTGAATCCTCAGTGGAAGAAGCAGGACTTGGAGCAGCTGCTCAGTGAAGGCAGAAGCAACACAACCACTGCTTCTGCTCTCATCATCCACGGCTGGAACATCTCAGCATGAAGGTTCCACACATCAACAACACACTGCTCTGCTCTCACTTCAGACTTCTATAACATCTTCATTTTGGAGGTGAAAAATACTTTTCAAGAGACTTTATTTCTGCTTCATGATCTTAAATGAGGAAATCATGTGGAAAAGATAAAGTGATTCACAACACCTGTGATGGGAACTCAAATCATAATTGAATTATAAGTAAGACAAAAGAAGTTTCCCTCAAAATAATTCATGGTTTTGATGCTTGCCAGATGTTTGTGTGGAGATTTCAGAAGGACGTCAATGAATCAGAAGGAAACCAGATCATTTATTTTATGTGATTATGTTATATCATCCTAACTTTGTTACAAGCTCAAACATTATATTTCAATGATTCAATATTCTGACAATAAAAGCCATCACAACCTGTGTGACCTTGACCTCAACTGACGTTTCATTTCTGCTGCTTTAACACTTTGATTATATATCTCCTGAAGTCCTGCCATGGGGATTCTCCATATCTGAATAACTTGTGTACTCAAACCTTCTGTAGGCCATACCCACTTCTCCACTAGGTCTCAACATAAACCACATGAATCAATGAAAATAAATCTCACTTTTACAAACAAATCCAATTCAGTTCAAATATAATTTAAATAAAATAAATGATACATTATAATTAATCACCAACAGATAAATCAATGCTGGATATGAGGTGGTTTGCCCTCTCTGGGTCGGTGGGGAGGCCCTGCCTCAGAGGGATGAGTTCCAGCATCTCGGGGTCTTGTTTGGGACGCCTCCCTGGGGAGGTGTTCCAGGCATGTCCCACCAGGAGGAGACCCTGCTGGAGGGACCAGGTCTCTGGGCTGGACTGGGAAGCCTTGGGGTCCCACTGGAGGAGCTGGAGGAGGTGACTGGGTCCAGGGAAGTCTGGGGGTCTCTGCTGAGGCTGCTGCCCCCGAGACCTGACTCCAGATACGGCAGTAGAAGATGGATGGATGGATGGATGGATGGATGGATGGATGGATGGATGGATGCCAGGTGATAGAACATTTCATAAAAACAGACTCTGCATTATAACTTCTATTACACTCTAAATAACTCACTCCAATATAACTGCACTCGTCCTTCTCTCACATTACATTGGATCACAATGACCAAACAACACAACAAAGACAATGATCCAACTGTACTGCCACGTCCAGACTCAGTATAGGTCTGTAGGCCTCTTGGACCTTCATGTGAACCACTGCGTGTTGACTGGAGGTGAAACATGGCTGACTGCTGTCCTCCTACCTGGACAATGCAATCTCACTTTCAATCTCACAGCCACTAAAAAACCTGATTGTGATTGAGAGGTCCTCAGCAGCCAATCACTGTTGGGAGTCCAGCCTTCAAACACTCCTCCTGAATCCACAGTCACATCTGTGAGCATCTGGAACTTTGGCCCTGATCCTCCACACCACACAACTTGGGATGACAGCGCCACCTACCTGGATCCTTTCAGCAGCCAGTCCATGCTCTGACCCGTTTCCACTGTGGCCTGTTGTGTCATCTGGACCGGAGTCTGGATCATCAGTGTCCAGGTTCATGGAATCTGTCAGAGTGCCGCCGTCCTGTGATGTAATGATAGAGAATCACTCTATTTATACTAATGTGCAGAACCACTAGAGTCTCATTTCTTCACTGCTGTCAGCAACAAGCATTTGGTGTCACACTGGTGTACAACACTTATGGGCTAATTAATAAGAAATTACATATTTATGAATCACCCGCAATGCCCAGAGAGTTGCTGCTTATCTGCTGATATGAACCGTCAACTGTTGCAATATAGAACCACGGGCAGGAAATTACAATTAGTGTAGAGTGTATTATAATTTAAAAGTTTACTAACGGTAGTTCTTTAAAGAATTTAGCAGGGATGGAACAGGCTAACGTGACAACGTCACTTGTAAAACGGTAGGAGCTCAACCTGCTGTCACGGTGAAAACTCCGTGTTACGTCCCGTCTCGGGGGACCGAGACACAACATGTGGGACACCTTCCCCCACTCCCAAGCCTCATTAATTTCTCACGGCAGTTGGCGGTTTTCAACAAAAACATTTATGAATCAGTAAATGAAATAAACAAAACAACTTAACCGGTGGGCAGCAAAGGCTTCAGGGTGGGCCCAGGCCAAAATAATAAACCAAACTCCAACTAGCTCGCATTAAGAACTAACTAAAGAAAGAAAGAGAAGCCAAATATAGAAAGGCTAACCTCCCTACATACTTAATAAACAGGAGAAAAGAGGGGACAAAGAAAATGGCAGCCCACCCCTACGGCTGCGTGCTCTAACACCATTTCAGAAGTGACTAACTGTGGACTTGGGAGCGGAGGAGGGATGACCATCAGGCTGGCTCGACTGCTCCTCCTTCTCAGCCATGGCGCGTCCAATCAGCAGCCAACATCCAGGACCGCACCTGCAAAGCATCATCCACTCTCTCACACAAACACAGACACAAACATAGAGGCACCTAGACCCACCCGTGGGTCATAACACCCCCTCCCTTAAGAACCAAACCCTATTAACATACCGACAAACAAAACTAAACAAGAAAACCCTCAGTTCCCCCGAAATAAGAATTTCGCAGCTAGTCCACATGTACACGTGATAATGCATCTGCCAACACAATATCAAGATCCCTAGATAGTAAGTTTGATAGATGGATAGAAATAGATAAGTTAGTTAAAGTTACACACACTATATATATATATATATATATATATATATATATATATATATATATATACATTATATTTTTATTTTATTATTAACCTCTTTCAATGAACTCCAAAACATACATGGTCAAAATTCATATTATTATTATGTTGTTGTTTTTTTTAAATGCTCATACGAAACAAGAACATTATTTCCAGCAGCA